>NC_092282.1:19234281-19472604 GCF_036320965.1 Panulirus ornatus
TGTTAAATTCTTTCCCCATATTCAGCGTTAGGTAACCACACACACACACACACACACACACACACACACACACATAGAGGAAGCACCGTAGATAGTCAGCAGTGTGGTAGCAATGAGGACCTCGACCATCATCCACTATTTCATCAGTTTTCGGGACATTTTTGCAAAGCAGATAAAAAATGCAAAGCCTCTATTGCTCTCACCTCCGTTGATTTCGATAAAACCTTTCGGGCTCATCATAATCATAAACAAAGTCATCAGCCTTGGGCGGTAGAGAAGTCTCATATCTCAGTGAGTGTCATTGGACTATAAACTCTGGAGGAATCAACTCCATCTTCCAATCCCTCACCTATGGTGTCTCGTGGGACGCGAAGATGGCACCCTCTCTTTCTACATCCTTATAAATGATGCCTTGATGGATAGAGCATTTTTAATCTGTCTTTCAAAACCTTTTGATTTTCTCACAGTAATCAAGCAACTTAGAGAAGCCTTATCTTCGTGCAATGAAAGCATTTAACCCTCCTGTACATCGATGACGCCTCGATTGGTATCAGTGTTGACATGAGCTCTCATCCAGGACACTCTTGACAGCCCCCCGGTACTGGCATGTGTCGCTCAGCTGGATCAGAGGTTACCTATCAGACCGCCACTGTTCAGAGGTGCCCCAAGCGACTTGTGTCCTTTTCCACGAGGAATGCCGCAGGGAGGGGTCCTCAGCCCGATACTGTTCAGTTTTCTCATGCATAAACTTCTCACTGACCTTGAAACTGATACTGATAAATTGTTGTGTGTTATGCTGATAACGCCTGTCTTAGCGCCATCTCGCCCGAGAGACTTTCAAGATATCCTTGCAAGAGCAGTTTACTCAGTCCGCCATTCAGTGTGGTCTACTCATTAACACCGTTCAGCTTAAGTGGTAATTTATGATAAGCATATTAGAAATAAGAATCCCTCCCTGATGTTTCTTGGTGATGAAATTGAAACACGTCCCTCATACTCCTACCTACGCATCAATATCGGTCCCCTCGGTGATCCAGAGACATGTATCCAATCTTACAAGGCTCCTTGGTCACCTACAAACTCTTCGTGCCCTGAGAGGCCAGAATTTTGGTCCAAGTATTGTTAAGAACTTTTGTGTGTTGTATGTACGATCTGGTTTAGCCTTCTTAAGCCATCCACCTGCCTATGGCTGATCTGAGACTTCTGTCTCTTGAGGTCCCGTATCGACTAGGGTAATACACATGAGAAATGAGTTCTCTCAATCACTGAATTTATCCAGAGCCAACTGCTTCAGAAACTCCGCATGCTGCCCCAATTTTAAACACCTGCAGCTCATTAACGACTGCAACTCCTTGCATGAAGAAAAAGTAAAACGCACAATCACATTTCGTATAAGGTTGAAACTAGAGTCTGCTTCTCAAGTTTGGCAATCTGCATGTCAAAAAGATATGAAGAAATAACAGAGAAAATCCAGAGGAGGGTGGCACCGTCCTCGCCTTGATTTGGTGTGTGGATCTGCCTGCAGGTGATGGTGGCCCCGTCCCAGTCCTGATAAGGTGTGTGGATCTACCTGCAGGTGAGGGTGGCCCCGCCCAGGTCCTGATATGGTGTGTGGATCTACCTGCAGGTATGAGTATGGCCTCGCCTAGGTCTTGTGGGGATTCAGACATGGCATCACTGGCAGTCGGGAGCCACATTCCCTACCCCTGATGTTATCTGCTGTCACCCTACAGTTAGGAATGGTTTATTCTTAACATGTTATCTTTAGGGTATCTAGTGGTAAAGGTAGTAGGAAAATATATTTCATGAAAATGAAAAAGTTATTGTTCATAGCTGAGATTAAACTTTATCATGTGATGTGCTTAAACTAATGGAGGTATTGTAGAACCCTCAGGAACACAGCAGGGACACAGGCAAAGGTTTCATGTGACAAGAGTATGGCAAAGTTAGGGTCATTGTTCCTTGTCCCTCACCCCTGAGCCGGTACACCAATCTTCTTCCTCCCAACACACACTATACTTACACAAATCCTCATAATTTGTTGCTATCTGTTTTCTGTGCAATATTTATCGTCTGCAATGCACTCCGCTTATATTTGGTTTGCGAGAGAGAGAAAAAAAATAAAGGACCAGAGAGCTGCAGAGATCAGACACTTTAGATGCTATTGTCCTGGGATATATGCACCTCTCTCTCTCTCTCTCTCTCTCTCTCTCTCTCTCTCTCTCTCTCTCTCTCTCTCTCTCTCTCTCTCTCTCTCTCTCTCTCTCTCTCTCTCTCTCTCTCTCTCTCTCTCTCCAGCCCAGAGGTAAGTTCTAGTGTTGCCAACCCAGCAGTGAAAAGATATCATCTGTATGAAGGGGATAGTATCAGAATACGCCTGTGGCCAGGATTCAGCAGTGAAGGGGGATGTAGTATAAAGTGTTTAAGGACGGAAGATAGATACTGTAAGATATGGTTTGCAGAAATGGTATACTTAAATATCATTAGATTAAAACTAAGACCAACAGAAAGGATATGTAAAGTTGCAAGTCTTTAGGAACAATGTAAAACAAAATGATGCATGTCACTATACCGTGGCTCAACTTGTTTTTCTCTTAGAAGTGGAAGTTTTGTCAGTGACATGAATCTAAGCAATCAATAATTTTCACATGACCAGCATCTTCCTTCATGCCTTCGTTCCAGAATCTTTCTGTCACTCGAGCTTTCAATAATAATAACAATAATGATAATGATTATTATGATGATAATGATAATAATGATAATTATAATAATGATAATGATAATAATAATAATAATGATAATGATAATAACAATAATAATGATGATGATAATAATGTGAAGATGATGACAATAATAATGGCATAAACAACAACAATAATAATGATTATGATGATAGATAATAACAAATTGTCTATTTAGACAAATTGAGCCAAAAGATGAAAAAATTTAAAGAGAATAACAGTACTGACATGGATAGGGGGTTTATTGATGATTATTGACCACATTCACAATAGCTGGGTTGGCCCTGTTCCTAAAGCGATCTAAATAAATTAAGGAAGAGTTAACGAATTATTGGATGTAGGTTTCCATTTGGCTGAAATACACTTGAGGTATTGCAGGTTAGGACGCTTCTGATGGATGCGTTGCCGAATCACAAATCTCTGGTGGCAAGAGGTGATCATTTTCAAAATACGAGCCATACGCGTCAGATGTCATTTGGCTAGATTAGATTAAAAGGTAAGCTTCGTTAAGTAAGATTGAAAGGGAAGCTTAGTTCGTCAGTGTAGTGAGAAATCTAATTAGTTTATTTTGGAATGTAAGCTTAGCTAGTATTGATTCGAAAGGAAACTAATCTAGTTGGGAGAAGGGAGCAAATTTAACTTATTCAGAGAGCAGGACAAGCTAAACTTAGATTGAAAGTCAAGCTTTGGTAGCCTAAGTTGGAAGGCAACCTTAGCTAGCTTAGTGAGTAGGGCAAACTTAGGTAGTTTAGAGGGAATGCAAACTCGGCTACCTTAGACAAAAAGATGAGCTGGTATAGATTGAAAAGTAAGCTTACTTCTTGAGACTAGAAGGTAAACTTGGCTAGTTTAGCGTGGAAGAAAAGCTTGATAGCTTATATTTGAGAAAAAAGCTTAGGTTGTTTAGATTGAAAAGCAAAATCAGCTAGGTTAGCTAGTTTAGATTGGATGGTAAGCTTGCTTAACTCTCTGATATTAGTAAGTTTTCTTGGTAGTTTAGAGCGGAAGGTAAGCTTAGCTAGATTAGATTGGAAATAAAGCTTAGCCAAGTTAAATCGCAGGGAAACTTTGACTAGGATAAAGTGGAAGGCAAGCTTAGCTAGGCTGAGCTGAGGACAAACGGATGTTAAAGTAGAAGGTAAGCGTATCAGGTTTAGAATGGATAGGCAAGCTTATGAGGGCTAGAAAGAATAACAAGCTTAGCTTGGTTAAAATGGAAAGCAAGCTAAGCTAAAGTCAAGCTTAACTAGGTTACAGTGAAAGGCAAGCTCATCAAAGTTGGAATGGAAGGCGAGCTTAGCTAGATTAGGGCAAAATGTCAAGCTTGGTTAGATTAGAAGGCAAGACGGGTTTCCAACATAAAAACAAACACAAAAACTATGCGAGTCCCCTGTATTCATTTCGTTTAGTCGTTTCACTATAACTATAATTTTCACGCCTGTCTCAGGGATTTAGATAAATATCGTTCTTGCCCATTCGTGTAAAAGAAGAAATTTTACATGCGACATATATGGCATAATATTGTGTTCCCCTCACATTTACAAGGAGTCTTCAGATTATTTTCTTGTGACTCGATGAAAATGTATTACTTTTTTCTCCCAAGCTTTGCAATTCCTGTCGTTCCTCAGTATGTGAATAAGCACAGCACCAACCTACCTTCCTACTAACCGCTTAGGTCGAATATTTTCCCAGTACGTGGATAAGCAGAGTACCTACCAACCTACCAAGGCTTGCAGTTTCCCAGTACGTGGATAAGCAGAGTACCTATCTTCCTACCAACTTGCCTAGTCTTTGTAGAGTCCCAGTATGTGGATAAGCAGAGTATCTACCTTCCTACCACCTTGCCTAGCCTTTGCAGTTTCCCAGAATGTGGATAAGCAGAGTACCTACCTTCCTACCACCTTGCCTAGCCTTTCCAGAGTCCCAGTATGTGGATAAGCAGAGTACCTACCTTCCTACCAAGTTATCTAGCCTTTGCAGTTTTCCAGTATGTGGATAATCAGGATACCTACCTTCCTACCAACCCACCTAAGCTTTGTATTTCCATCAATACGAGGAATAGCACAGTGCCTACCTTCCTACCTATCCATGAATACGTACAACGATATTTTGCCGAAGAAGCAGAGTTAGGGTGTAACAGAAAGAAAAGACATCAACCTGGACCGTGGAGGAGAGCTTGACAGCCACTGAAATGTTGGCTCACTGTGAGCCCTCGCTGATCTTTCCGACACCCCAATGATATCAACTCCCTTGCCGATAGAGAGAGTGAGAGAAAGAGGGAATCTTATGCGTAAAATATTAGATTAGTTTGTCATCTGGGCTTCAGGCCTATCGGCTGCCAGGGTCACTGGGCCATCAATATCAAGCTATAACTACCAATAAAAGAAATAATGGATTAAAAAAACTTTTGGCATTCAAGAATACACTAACTATACATGTCTCCCTGCAGATATGGTGCTTGTTTCACATCATTACTTGGATTATTGATCTTATATGTATTATATATTGTCTTATAAAACCATTTCCTATATCGGTATAGCTGTAAAGAAATAAAGATACATGGACAACACTAGAAAGAGAATGGAGGGAAAGGGAAGGCACATGACTTGTAAACATACACATTTTATTTGTAAATGGAAGGAGTATGTCCTCGTCAAAATGTTAATATCAACATTTCATTTGGTTTTTCTGTTATTTTGCCTGTACTTCGGCATATATATATATATATATATATATATATATATATATATATATATATATATATATATATATATAATGATTTGGTAAACAGAGAAGAGGTAGTGAAAGCTTTGCGGAAGATGAAAGCCGGCAAGGCAGCAGGTTTGGATGGTATTGCAGTGGAATTTATTATAAAAGGGGGTGACTGTATTGTTGACTGGTTGGTAAGGTTATTTAATGTATGTATGACTCATGGTGAGGTGCCTGAGGATTGGCGGAATGCGTGCATAGTGCCATTGTACAAAGGCAAAGGGGATAAGAGTGAGTGCTCAAATTACAGAGGTATAAGTTTGTTGAGTATTCCTGGTAAATTATATGGGAGGGTATTGATTGAGAGGGTGAAGGCATGTACAGAGCATCAGATTGGGGAAGAGCAGTGTGGTTTCAGAAGTGGTAGAGGATGTGTGGATCAGGTGTTTGCTTTGAAGAATGTATGTGAGAAATACTTAGAAAAGCAAATGGATTTGTATGTAGCATTTATGGATCTGGAGAAGGCATATGATAGAGTTGATAGAGATGCTCTGTGGAAGGTATTAAGCATATATGGTGTGGGAGGAAAGTTGTTAGAAGCAGTGAAAAGTTTTTATCGAGGATGTAAGGCATGTGTACGTGTAGGAAGAGAGGAGAGTGATTGGTTCTCGGTGAATGTAGGTTTGCGGCAGGGGTGTGTGATGTCTCCATGGTTGTTTAATTTGTTTATGGATGGGGTTGTTAGGGAGGTAAATGCAAGAGTTTTGGAAAGAGGGGCAAGTATGAAGTCTGTTGGGGATGAGAGAGCTTGGGAAGTGAGTCAGTTGTTGTTCGCTGATGATACAGCGCTGGTGGCTGATTCATGTGAGAAACTGCAGAAGCTGGTGACTGAGTTTGGTAAAGTGTGTGAAAGAAGAAAGTTAAGAGTAAATGTGAATAAGAGCAAGGTTATTAGGTACAGTAGGGTTGAGGGTCAAGTCAATTGGGAGGTGAGTTTGAATGGAGAAAAACTGGAGGAAGTGAAGTGTTTTAGATATCTGGGAGTGGATCTGGCAGCGGATGGAACCATGGAAGCGGAAGTGGATCATAGGGTGGGGGAGGGGGCGAAAATTCTGGGGGCCTTGAAGAATGTGTGGAAGTCGAGAACATTATCTCGGAAAGCAAAAATGGGTATGTTTGAAGGAATAGTGGTTCCAACAATGTTGTATTGTTGCGAGGCGTGGGCTATGGATAGAGTGGTGCGCAGGTGGATGGATGTGCTGGAAATGAGATGTTTGAGGACAATGTGTGGTGTGAGGTGGTTTGATCGAGTGAGTAACGTAAGGGTAAGAGAGATGTGTGGAAATAAAAAGAGCGTGGTTGAGAGAGCAGAAGAGGGTGTTTTGAAGTGGTTTGGGCACATGGAGAGAATGAGTGAGGAAAGATTGACCAAGAGGATATATGTGTCGGAGGTGGAGGGAACGAGGAGAAGAGCGAGACCAAATTGGAGGTGGAAAGATGGAATGAAAAAGATTTTGTGTGATCGGGGCCTGAACATGCAGGAGGGTGAAAGGAGGGCAAGGAATAGAGTGAATTGGAGCGATGTATTGTTGACTGACGTGCTGTCAGTGGATTGAATCAAGACATGTGTATGGGGGTGGGTTGGGCCATTTCTTTCGTTTGTTTCCTTGCGCTACCTCGCAAACGCGGGAGACAGCGACAAAGCAAAAAAAAAAAAAAAAAAAGAATATATATATATATATATATATTTTTTTTTTTTTTTTTTTTTTCATACTATTTGCCATTTCCCGCGTTAGCGAGGTAGCGTTAAGAACAGAGAACTGGGCCTTAGAGGGAATACCCTCACCTGACCCCCTTCTCTGTTCCTTCTTTTAGAAAAAAAAAAAAGAAAAAAAGAAAGGGGAGGATTTCCAGCCACCCGCTCCCTCCCCTTTTAGTCGCCTTCTACGACACGCAGGGAATACGTGGGAAGTATTCTTTCTCCCCTATCCCCAGGGATAATATATATATATATATATATATATATATATATATATATATATATATATATATATATATATATATATATATATATTTTTTTTTTTTTTTTTTCATACTATTCCCCATTTCCCGCGTTAGCGAGGTAGCATCAAGAACAGAGGACTGGGCCTTTTTTGGAATATCCTCACCTGGCACCCTCTGTTCCTTCTTTTGGAAAAAAAAAAAAAAAAAAAAAAAAAAAAACGAGAGGGGAGGATTTCCAGCCCCCCGCTCCCTCCCCTTTTAGTCGCCTTCTACGACACGCAGGGAATACGTGGGAAGTATTCTTAATCCCCTATCCCCAGGGATATATATATATATATATATTCCTATGAGTCCACGGGGAAAATGAAACACGATAAGTTCCCAAGTGCACTTTCGTGGGATAATCACATCATCAGGGGAGACACAAGAGAGAAATATAAGTCAGTTGATGTACATCGAAGAGACGAAGCTAGGACGCCATTTGCTAAACATGCTATTGTCCAAGACATACAACGAGAGTTCATAAACTTATTTTACAAATCTTATCAACAATAAAGTTTTACGATTTGTATAGACCATCACTAATATTAAGATTATAATTCTTTGTGTATTTAGTAATAGAAGATTCAATGATATTTCTTATGGTAATAGAGTTAGAGTTAATAACTGAGATGGCATTACTCCAGTCAATACAATGATCATACTTTTTAACGTGATTAAACATGGCATTTGATTCTTGTCCCGTTCTTATACTATATTCATACTATATTCATACTATATTTATGTTGAACCCACTATTGGTCTTGCTGGAAAATTCTGTGAGTTCAGTAGGTTCCATCACATATGAATTGTCAAAATGGTTAGTTTCTTTATTAAGCCTTTTAGTGGGTAAGGTATCAAATTCGAATATCATGAACAATGTAGATTTAGTCAACAAGCTAAACAATATCAATGTTAATTTTGATTTCAAACTAGTTAGCTTTGATATTTCCTCACTTTTCACTAAAGTTCCAGTTGATGACCTTTTAGAATATCTATTTGATGTCTTGGATGATATTCATTTACCTGTTTCAAAGTCTGTTTTCAGTGAACTGATAAAATTGTGTATAAAAGACTGTATTTCAATTCAATGGAGATTATTATGCTCAAAAATTTGGTATGGCAATGGGTGACCCTCTTTCACCTGTATTAAGTAATCTTTATATGCAATTTTTTTAAACAAAATTACTAAAGGATATCTTACCTTCTAATGCAATTTGGTTTAGGTATGTAGATGATGTTCTTTGTGTTTGGGCAACAAATGAAAATTTGCAAATATTTCTCCCTTTACTTAACAATTTAGTACCTTCCATCAAATTTACCGTAGAAATGAAAATTTGCAAATATTTCTCCCTTTACTTAACAATTTAGTACCTTCCATCAAATTTACCGTAGAAAATTAAAATAATGGTATGTTACCATTTTCACATTGCATGGTCCATAGGTGAGGAAACAAGTTTAAGTCTAGCATATACAGAAAACCCACCAATGTGTGCTCATATATCCATTATTACTCATTTCAGCATGACAGCGTTAAATCATCATCATTTCAATCTACGTTCCTTAGGGCATTACGTATTTGCTGTCCAGAGTTTATTTATGATGAGTTTGAGAAGATATATTCTATTGGATCTAAGTTAAAGTACCCTAGATATTTCATTGATAGATCCCTTAAGTTAGCAAAGAAATCATTTTATAGAGTTGAGCCCAAACCTGCCATTGACACCAAGAATCTTTTAGTTCTCCCTTTTGATAATAATTTTACTTTACTTCCCATGTTGCTTAAATCCTTTAATGTAAATGTTGCCTTCAGCAACAATAATACTATAAAGAAAATCAAAATTAGGAATTGACCAGAAAATTCTCTTGGATGCATCTATAAAGTGCCATGTGGAAATTGTGATAATTTTTATGTTGGGCAGACTGGTAAGGATCTTTCTGTTAAACTTAAGCAACATAAATATAATATAAGAACGGGGACAAGAATCAAATGCCTTGTTTAATCACGTTAAAAACTATGATCATTGTATTGACTGGAGTAATGCCATCTCACTTATAAACTCTAACTCTATTACCACGAGAAATATCATTCAATCTTCTATTATTAGATACACAAGGAATTATAATCTTAATATTAGTGATGGTCTATAAAATTAGATAACTTTATTGATGATAAAATTTGTAAAATGATAAGTTTATGAACGTTCGTTGTATGTTTTGGACAATTGCATGTTTACCAAATGGCGTCCTAGCTTCGCCTCTTCGATGTATATCGACTGACTTATATTCCTCTTGTTCTCGCCTGATGATGTGATTATTACAAGAAAGTGCGCTTGGGAACTTATCGTGTTTTATCGTGTTTCCCCGTGGACTCATAGGAATATCTTGATCACGCGCAAAATTCTGATCCTTTCCAATATATATGTATATATATATATATATATATATATATATATATATATATATATATATATATATATATATATATATATATATATATATATATATATATATATATATATATATACATATATATATATATATATATATATATATATATATATATATATATATATATATATATATATATATATATATATATGTATATATACGTATGTATGTATATTCATTTATTTATTTATTTTGCTTTGTCGCTGTCTCCCGCCTTAGCGGTGAAGCGCAAGGAGACAGACGAAAGAATGGCCCAACCCACACACATACACATGTATATACATACACGTCCACACAAGCAAATATACATACCTATACACCTCAACGTATACATATATATACACACACAGGCATATACATATACACACATGTACATAATTCATACTGTCTGCCTTTATTCATTCCATCGCCACCCCGCCACACATGAAGTAACAACCCATCCCCCCTCATATGCGCGATGTAGCGCTAGGAAAAGACAACAAAGGTCACATTCGTTCAGACTCAGTCTCTAGCTGTCATGTAATAATGCACCGAAACCACAGCTCCCTTTCCATATCCAGGCCCCTTAGAACTTTCCATGGTTTAACCCAGACGCTTCACATGCCCTGGTTCAATCAGCACGTCGACCCCCGTGTACCATATCGTTCCGATTCACTCTATTCCTTGCACGCCTTTCACCCTCCTGCATGTTCAGGCCCCGATCTCTCAAAATCTCTTTCACTCCATCTTTCCACCTCCAATTTGGTCTACCACTTCTCCTCGTTCCCTCCACCTCTGACACATATATCCTCTTGGTCAATCTTTCCTCACTCATTCTCTCCATGAGACCAAACGATTTCAAAACACCCTCTTCTCCTCTCTCAACCACACTCTTTTTATTACCACACATCTCTCTTACCCTATTATTACTTACTCGATCAAACCACCTCACACCACATATTGTCCTCAAACATCTCATTTCCAACACATCCACCCTCCTCCGCACAACTCTATCTATAGCCCACGCCTCCCAACCATATAACATTGTTAGAACCACTATTCCTTCAAACATACCCATTTTTGCTTTCTGAGATAATGTTCTCGACTTCCACACATACTTCAACGCTCCCAGAATTTTCGCCCCCTCCCCCACCCTATGATTCACTTCCGCTTCCATGGTTCCATCCGCTGCCCAATCCACTCCCAGATATCTAAAATACTTCACTTCCTCCAGTTTTTCTCCATTAAAACTTACCTCCCAATTGACTTGTCTCTCAACCCTACTGTACCAAATAACCTTGCTCTTATTGACATTTACTCTCAGCTTTCTTCTTTTACACACTTTACCAAACTCAATCACCGGCTTCTGCAGTTTCTCACCTGAATCAGCCACCAGCGCTGTATCATCAGCGAACAACAACTGACTCACTTCCCAAGCCCTCTCATCCACAACAGACTGCATACTTGCCCCTCTTTCCAAAACTCTTGCATTTACATCCCTAACAACCCCATCCATAAACAAATTAAACAACCATGGAGACATCACACACCCCTGCCGCAAACCTATATTCACTGAGAACCAATCACTTTTCTCTCTTCCTACACGTACACATTCCTTACATCCTCGATAAAAACTTTTCACTGCTTCTAACAACTTGCCTCCCGCACCAAATATTCTTAATACCTTCCACACAGCATCTCTACCAACTCTATCATATGCCTTCTCCAGATCCATAGATGCTACATGCACATCTATTTGCCTTTCTAAGTATTTCTCACATACATTCTTCAAAGCAAACACCTGATCCACACATCCTCTACCACTTCTGAAACCACACTGCTCTTCCCCATATAATTTACCAGGAATACTCAACAAACTTGTACCTCTGTAATTTGAGCACTCACTCTTATCCCCTTTGCCTTTGTACAATGGCACTATGCAAGCATTCCGCCAATTCTCAGGCACCTCACCATGAACTATACATGCATTAAATAACCTTACCAACCTGTCAACAATAGAGTCACCACCTTTTTTAATAAATTCCACTGCAATACCATCCAAACCTTCTGCCTTGCCGGCTTTCATCTTCCTCAAAACTTTTACTACCTCTTCTCTGTTTACCAAATCATTTTTCCTAACCCTCTCACTTTGCACACCACCTCGACCAAAACACCCTATATCTGCCACTCTATCATCAAACACATTCAACAAGCCTTCAAAATACTCACTCCATCTCCTTTTCACATCACCACTACTTGTTATCACCTCCCCATTAGCCCCCTTCACTGAGGTTCCCATTTGCTCCCTTGTCTTACGCATTTTATTTACCTCCTTCCAAGACATCTTTTTATTCTCCCTAAAATTTAATGATACTCTCTCAACCGAACTCTCATTTGCCCTCTTTTTCAACTCAGGCATCTTTCTCTTGACCTCCTGCCTCTTTCTTTTATACATCTCCCACTCATTTGCATTTTTTCCCTGCAAAAATCGTCCAAATGCCTCTCTCTTCTCTTTCACTGATAAGCTTACTTCTTCATCCCACCACTCACTACCCTTTCTAATCAACCCACCTCCCACGCTTCTCATGCCACAAGCATCTTTTGCGCAAGCCATCACTGCTTCCCTAAATACACCCCATTCCTCCCCCACTTCCCTTACCTCCTTTGTTCTCACCTTTTTCCATTCTGTACTCAGTCTCTCCTGGTACTTCCTCACACAAGTCTCCTTCCCAAGCTCACTTACTCTCACCACTCTCTTCACCCCAACATTCTCTTTCTTTTCTGAAAACCTATACAAATCTTCACCTTCGCATCCACAAGATAATGATCAGACATCCCTCCAGTTGCACCTCTCAGCACATTAGCATCCAAAAGTCTCTCTTTCGCGCGCCTATCAATTACCACGTAATCCAATAACGCTCTCTGGCCATCTCTCTTACTTACATACGGATACTTATGTATATCTCGCTTTTTAAACCAGGTATTCCCAATCACCAGTCCTTTTTCAGCACATAAATCTACCAGCTTTTCACCATTTCCATTTACAACACTGAACACCCCATGTATACCAATTATTCCCTCAACTGCCACATTACTCACCTTTGCATTCAAATCACCCATCACTATAACCCGGTCTTGTGCATCAAAACCACTAACACACTCATTCAGCTCCTCCCAAAACACTTGCCTCTCATGATCTTTCTTCTCATGCCCAGGTGCATATGCACCAATAATCACCCATCTCTCTCGATCCACTTTCAGTTTTACACATATCAATCTAGAATTTACTTTCGTAAACTCTATCACATACTCCCACCACTCCTGTTTCAGGAGTAGTGCTACTCCTTCCCTTGCTCTTGTCCTCTCACTAACCCCTGACTTTACTCCCAAGACATTCCCAAACCACTCTTCCCCTTTACCCTTGAGCTTCGTTTCACTCAGAGCCAAAACATCCAGGTTCCTTTCCTCAAACATACTACCGATCTCTCCTTTTTTCTCATCTTGGTTACATCCACACACATTTAGACACCCCAATCTGAGACTTCGAGGAGGATGAGCACTCCCCGCGTGACTCCTTCTTCTGTTTCCCCTTTCAGAAAGTCAAAATACAAGGAGGGGAGGGTTTCTAGCCCCCCGCTCCCGTCCTCTTTAGTCGCCTTCTACGACATGTGAGGAATGCGTGGGAAGTATTCTTTCTCCCCTATCCCCAGGGATGTATATATATATATATATATATATATATATATATATATATATATATATATATATATATATATATATATATATATATATATATATATATATATATATATATTCTTTCTTTTAAACTATTAGCCATTTCCCGCGTTAGCGAGGTAGCGTTAAGAACAGAGGACTGGGCCTTTTTTGGAATATCCTCACCTGGCCCCCTCTGTTCCTTCTTTTGGAAAATTAAAAAAAAAAAAAAAAAAACGAGAGGGGAGGATTTCCAGCCCCCGCTCCCTCCCCTTTTAGTCGCCTTCCACGACACGCAGGGAATACGTGGGAAGTATTCTTAATCCCCTATCCCCAGGGATAATATATATATATATATATATATATATATATATATATATATATATATATATATATATATATATATATATATATATATATATATATATATATATATGTATATATATATATATATATATATATGTATATATATATATATATATATATATGTATATATATATATATATATATATATATATATATATATATATATATATATATATATATATATATATATATATATATATATATATATATATATATATATATATATATATATATATATATATATATATATATATATATATATATATATATATATATGTATATATATGTATATATATATATATATACATATATATATATATATATATATATATATATATATATATATATATATATATATATATATATTTGGTAAACAGAGAAGAGGTAGTAAAAGCTTTGCGGAAGATGAAAGCCGGCAAGGCAGCAGGTTTGGATGGTATTGCAGTGGAATTTATTAAAAAAGGGAGTGACTGTATTATTGACTGGTTGGTAAGGTTATTTAATATATGTATGACTCATGGTGAGGTGCCTGAGGATTGGCGGAATGCGTGCATAGTGCCATTGTACAAAGGCAAAGGGGATAAGAGTGAGTGCTCAAATTACAGAGGTATAAGTTTGTTGAGTATTCCTGGTAAATTATATGGGAGGGTATTGATTGAGAGGGTGAAGGCATGTACAGAGCATCAGATTGGGGAAGAGCAGTGTGGTTTCAGAAGTGGTAGAGGATGTGTGGATCAGGTGTTTGCTTTGAAGAATGTATGTGAGAAATACTTAGAAAAGCAAATGGATTTGTATGTAGTATTTATGGATCTGGAGAAGGCATATGATAGAGTTGATAGAGATGCTCTGTGGAAGGTATTAAGAATATATGGTGTGGGAGGCAAGTTGTTAGAAGCAGTGAATAGTTTTTATCGAGGATGTAAGGCATGTGTACGTGTAGGAAGAGAGGAAAGTGATTGGTTCTCAGTGAATGTAGGTTTGCTGCAGGGGTGTGTGATGTCTCCAAGGTTGTTTAATTTGTTTATGGATGGGGATGTTAAGGAGGTGAATGCAAGAGTTTTGGAAAGAGGGGAAGTATGAAGTCTGTTGTGGATGAGAGAGCTTGGGAAGTGAGTCAGTTGTTGTTCGCTGATGATGCAGCGCTGGTGGCTGATTCATGTGAGAAACTGCAGAAGCTGGTGACTGAGTTTGGTAAAGTGTGTGAAAGAAGAAAGTTAAGAGTAAATGTAAATAAGAGCAAGGTTATCAGGTCTCTAGGGTTTAGGGTCAAGTCAATTGGAAGGTAAGTTTGAATGGAGAAAAACTGGAGGAAGTGAAGTGTTTTAGATATCTGGGAGTGGATCTGGCGGCGGATGGAACCATGGAACCGGAAGTGGATCATAGGGTGGGGGAGAGGGCGAAAATTCTGGGGGCCTTGAAGAATGTGTGGAAGTCGAGAACATTATCTCGGAAAGCAAAAATGGGTATGTTTGAAGGAATAGTGGTTCCAACAATGTTGTATGGTTGCGAGGCGAGGGCTATGGATAGAGTTGTGTGCAGGAGGATGGATGTGCTGGAAATGAGATGTTTGAGGACAATGTGTGGTGTGAGGTGGTTTGATCGAGTAAGTAACGTAAGGGTAAGAGAGATGTGTGGAAATAAAAAGAGCGTGTTTGAGAGAGCAGAAGAGGATGTTTTGAAATGGTTTGGGCACATGGAGAGAATGAGTGAGGAAAGATTGACCAAGAGGATATATGTGTCGGAGGTGGAGGGAACGAGGAGAAGTGGGAGACCAAATTGGAGGTGGAAAGATGGAGTGAAAAAGATTTTGTGTGATCGGGGCCTGAACATGCAGGAGGGTGAAAGGAGGGCAAGGAATAGAGTGAATTGGATCGATGTGGTATACCGGGGTTGACGTGCTGTCAGTGGATTGAATCAAGGCATGTGAAGCGTCTGGGGTAAACCCTGGAAAGCTGTGTAGGTATGTATATTTGCGTGTGTGAACGTATGTATATACATGTGTAGGGGGGGTGGGTTGGGCCATTTCTTTCGTCTGTTTCCTTGCGCTACCTCGCAAACGCGGGAGACAGCGACAAAGAAAAAAAAAATATTATATATACATATATATGTGTGGAAATAAAAAGAGCGTGGTTGAGAGAGCAGAAGAGGGTGTTTTGAAGTGGTTTGGGCACATGGAGAGAATGAGTGAGGAAAGATTGACCAGAGGATATTGTGTCGGAGGTGGAGGGAACGGGAGAAGAGGGAGACCAATTGAAGGTGGAAGTGGATGAAAAGATTTTGTGTGATCGGGGCCTGAACATGCAGAGGGTGAAAGGGGGCAGGAATAAGTGAATTGGAGCGATGTGGTATACCGGGGTTGACGTGCTGTCAGTGGATTGAATCAGGCATGTGAAGGTCTGGGGTAAATCATGGAAAGCTGTGTAGTATGTATATTGCGTGTGGACGTATGTATATACATGTGTAGGGGGGGGTGGGCATTCTTTCGTCTGTTTCCTTGCGCACCTCGCAAACGCGGGAGACAGCGACAAAGTATAATAATAAAAAAAAAAATATATATATATTCCTTTCATACTATTCGCCATTTCCCGCGATAGCGAGGTACACAAGAACAGAGGACGGGGGCCTTTTTTGGAATACCTCACCTGGCACTTCACTGTTCCTTACTTTTGAAAAAAAAAAAAAAAAAAAAAAAAAAAAACGAGAGGGGAGGATTTCCACCCCCCCGCTCCCTCACCTTTGTTCGCCTTCCTACGGACAGACAGCCGGTAATACGTGGGAAGTATTCTTAAAGTCCCCTATCCCTCAGGGAAATAATATATATAATATATTATTCCTATTGAGTCCACGGGGAAAATGTAGAAACACGAAAGTTCCCAAGTGCACTTCGTGGGATAATCACATTCATCATGTGAGACACAAGAAGAGAATATAAGTCATTTGAAGTACATCGATAGAGACGAACTAGGACTCCATTTTCTAAACATGCTATTGTCCAAGGACAATACAACGATTACAGATCATAAATTTTATTTTACAAATTCTTATCAACAATAAAGTTTTAGCGATTTGTATATACCATCACTAATATTAAGATTATATATTTCTTTGTGTATTTAGTAATAAAGATTCAATGAAATTATCTTATGGTAATAGAGTTAGAGTTTAAAAACTGAGATGGCATTACCCAGTCAATACAAAGATCCATACTTATACGTATTTTCTAATACATGGCAAATGATTTCATTGATCCCCTTTTTCTTATACTATATTCATACTATATTCATACTATATTATGTTGAACCCACTATTGGTCATTGCTGGAAAATTCTGTGAGTTCTCTACAGTAGTTCCATCACATCTGAATTGTCAAAATGGTTATAGTTTGCTTTATAAGCCCATTTAGTTAATAAAAGAGTATCAAAATTCGAGGATAATCATAACAATCACAGATTTATTCAACAAGCTAAACAATATCAATGTTAATTTTAGATTTTCAAACTACAGTTAGTCTTTGGAATATTTCCTCACTTTCTTCACTAAAGTTCAGTTGATGACTTTTAGAATTATCTAATTTGATGTCTTGGAGATATTCTATTTACCTGGTTTCTAAGTCTGTCTTTCAGTAGATAACAGATAAATATGTGTAATAATAAGACTGTATTTCAATTCATACTTGTAATGGTGGGAGTGAGAGGGTTAGTTATGGTGTGATGGGGGGCGAGGGCTAAAGAGTTGGTCATGGTATGCCAATATGGGAGGACTCTTCTTGTTTCACCTGTATAAGTAATCTTTTAATATTCAATTCTTTTTATAAACAAATTACTAAGGATATCTTACCTTCTAATGCAATTTGGTTTAGGTATGTAGATGAGTTCTTTGTGTTTGGGCAACTACAAAAGAAAATTTGCACAAATATTTTCTTTCTCTCTTTTAACTATAACGACAATATAGTACCTTCTCATCAATATATAACCGTAAGTCAAATGAAAAATATTGCAAAATTTCTCCCTTTATCTCATTAACAAATTTAGTACCTTCCAGCAAATTTACCGTAAACTCTATTAAAACATTTGTATGTTAACCATTTATCTCACATTATCATGGCATACCCACTAAGGTGATAAACAAGTTTAATACGTCCTAATCATATACAGACACAACCCACCAATGTGTGCTCAAATCCATTATTACTCATTTGTCGCATTTACAGCGTTAAATCATCATCATTTCAACTACGTTCCTTAGGGCAATAATTACGTATTTGCTGGTCCAGATTTATATCTTATGAGTTAGAAGATATATTTCTATTGAGGATCTAAGTTAAAGACCCTAGAATATTTATCATTGATAGATCCCTTAAGTTCGCAAGAAATCACTTTATAGAGTGAGTCCCAAACTCCATCTTGGACACCACTCTCTTTTAGATTCTCCTATTGATAAAATTTTAACTTTATTCCCATGTTGCTTGCTTCCTAAATCCTTTAATGTTAAATGCATTGCCTTCTAGCAAACAATAATACTATAAAGAAAATCAAAATTAGGAATTGACCAGAAACATTCCTCTTCTAGGATGCATCTAAACCGTGGCATTGAGATGAAAATGTGGATTAATTTTTAAGTTTTAGGGCCTGACAGGTAAGGATCTTTCTGTAAACTTAAGCACAATAAAAAAATATAAAACGGGGACAAAGAATCAATCTACGCCTTGTTTTTAAACACGATAAAAACTATGAACAAGTAATTTTACTAGGAGTTAATGCCATCCTCACTTATAAACTCTAACCTATTTTACACTCAACGAAAATATCATCTTACATCTCACATATTATTAGATACACAAAGTGAGATTATAATCTTAATATTAGTGATGTTCTATATAAATTAATAACTTTATTGAAGAATAAAATTACGTCTAAAATGCATAACATCTTTATGAAGCGTTTCTAGTATGATTTCGAGGTCAATTGCAAGTTTACCAACTGTATCTATTCACACACACTTCGCCTCCTTCGAGAATGTATTATCGACTGCGATCATTTAACAATATTCCCTTGTTCTCAGCCTTATGATGGGTGATTATTACATATAGAAAGTGCGCTGGTGAACTTAACGGGTTTTATCTAGTGCGTATTTCCCCGTTGGACTCTTATACGAATATCTTGATCACGCGCAAATAATTCTGATCCTTACCAATAATATATGTATATAATTATATATATAACAATATATATAAAAAAATACATATCTTAATATAACTATTATATAGATATATATATTATTATAATAAGTATATATAAAAAAAATATATATAATATCATATAACATATATATACATATAATATATATAAAGTATATTTTAATAAAATATATAAATAGTAAAATATATATATATATAGTATATATATATATATGTATAATAATACGACTGTATGTATATCAATTATTTATTTATTTATGCTTTGTCGCTGTCCTCAATCCAGAGGCCTTAGCGTTGAAGCGCAAGGAGAGCGAGACTCAAGAATGGCCCAACCCACACACATACACATGTATATACATACACAAAATCCACACAGCAAAATATACATACCTATACACCTCAACGTATACATAAATATACACACACAGGCCATAATACATATACAGAACATATACATACTTCATACTGTCTCCTTTATTTCATTCCATCGCCACCCCGCCACACATGAAGTAACAACCCATCCTTCCGCACTCCATGATGCGCGATGTAGCGCTAGGAAAAGACACCAAAGGTCACATACGTTTCAGACTCAGTCTCTAGCTGTCATGTAATAATGCAACCGAATACCACAGCTCCCTTACCATAACCAGCCCCTTAGAAACTTTCCATGGTTTAACCCAGACCTCACATGCCTGGTTCAATCAGCACGTCGACCCCCGTTGTACCATATCGTTCCGATCAGCTCTAAATCCTATGCACGCTCTCTTCACACCTCCTAGCAATGTTCAGCCGCCGATCTCTTCAAATCTCTTCTCACTCCATCTTTCACCGCCAATTTTTTGCAGTCAAACCACTTCTCCTCGTACCCACCACCTCTGACACATATATCCACACAATTCATATGTCAATCTTTAACACCTCACATCATCCTCACCACTGAGACCAATACGATTTCAAAACAGCACCTCACATCTCCTCTCAAACAACCACACTCTTTATTATTAGACCAACATCTCACTACCCGAGATAATTACTTACTCGATCAAACCCCTCACACCAGCATTTTTGTCCTCAAAACATCTCTCAAGTCCAACACATCCCGCCTCCTAAAAAAAAAACACCTCCTCCGCAACAACTCTATCAATAGCCAACGCCCTACACCAAACACAAAACACATTCATTAAGAAACCCACATCATCCTCACACAACATACCCATTTTACGTGCATTTCAGAAGATAATGTCTCTCGACTTCCACACATACTTCAACGCTCCAGAAATTTTCGCCAAAAAAACCCTTCAACCACCACCCTATGATTCCACTTCCGCTTCCAACATGGATTATCCAATACACAAGCTGCCCCAAATCCAACTCCACAGATATCTCAAAACATAAACTCATACACATTCCTCCAAGTTTGAGTTCGATCCATTAGAAGAACGTTACCTGCGCTCAATTGACTTGTCTCTCAACCCTACTGTACGCAAATAAACACACAGCTCTAGGATTATTACCATTTAATCAATCACGCTTCTTCTTGTTCAACCACACTTTAGAACCAAACAACAATCACCGGCTTCTGCAGTCTTTCTCCACCTGAATACAGCCACACCAGCGCTGTACTCACATACGAAGCAACAACACGGACTCAACTCTACCCAAGCCCCATACCTCCACAACGAGACCTGCATACTTGCGGCCCCACTTAGCCACAAACACTAAACGCATTATCACCATCCTAACAAATCAAACACCATCCATACACCAATATAAAACAAAACACAATCAGACATCACAACACCCCTGAAGGGCGCTGAGCAAACTCTTATGCGTACACACATCTGAGGAACTCAAATCGCGCGGTTTGTCTTCTCATCCAATCCTGACATCGTACACATTCCTTACATCCGGTCGATCTCTCTAACACTTTTCACGGCTGAACGTTAGCTAAAACAACTTGCCATCCGCCGACTCTCACAAATTCTTAATACCTTCACACACAGCATCACTCTCCCAACTCTATCATATGCCTTCTCCGAGTATCCATAGAAGCTACATGCACATCTATTAATTGCGCCTTTCAACGTATTTCACATCACATAACATACTTTTCAAAAGAGCAAACAACCTTGAACCCCACTCTCTCTACCACTTCTGACAAACCCATATTAGTCACACTGCTCATATTCCCCATGCGTTCAATTTAACCAGGAATACTCAATCAAAACTTGTACCTCTGAATTTGAGCACTCACTCACTTCCGCCCTTTGAGCCTTTGTAGCAATGGCACAATGCCGAAGCATTCCGGCCAATTCTCAGGCACATCACAAGCTGAACTATACATGCATTAAATACCTTACCAACCTGTCAACAATTAAGTCACCACCTATTTTTAATGAAATTACCACTGGCAAAACACATCCCAACCTTCTGCCTTGCCGGCTATCAATCTTCCACAAAACTTTTACTACCTCTTCTCGATGTTTACCCAATCATTTTTCCTAACCCTCTCGACTTTTGCACATACCACCACGACCAAAACACCTATATCTGCCACTCTATCATCAAACACATTCAACAAGCCTTCAAAAAAACTCCACTGCACTCCATCTCCTTTTCACATCACCACTACTTGTTATCACATCCCAAAATAGCCCCCATCACTGAGGTTCCCATATGCTCCTGTCTTACGCATTTTATTACCATCCATTCCCAAACATCCTAATTAATCTCACCTAAAATTTAATGAACTCTCTCAACCGAACTCTCAGTTTGCCCTCTTTTTTTTTCAACTCAGGCATCTTTCTCTTGACCTCGCTGCCTCTTTCATCTTTTTTACATCTCCCAACTCATTTGCATTTTTTCCCTGCAAGAAAGTCGTCCAAATGCCTCTCACATTCTCTTTTTACTGATAAGCTTACTCTTCATCCCACCAACTCACTACCCTTTCTAATCAACCCACCTCCGCCACGCGTACCCATGGCCCACAAGCATCTAAGTGCCCAAGCCCATCACTGCTTCCTAAAAAACACCCCATTCCTCCTCGCCCCCACATCCCTTACCTCCCTTTGTTTTCTCACCTTTTTTCCATTCTGTACTCAGCTCTCCTGGTACTTACTGTTTCTCACACCAGTACTCCTTCCCAAGCACACTTACTCTCTACCCACTCCTCTATCACCCAAACATTCTCATTTCTTTTTCTGAAAACCCATACAAATCTTCACCTTCGCACCACAAGATAATGATCAGACATCCTCCATTGCACCTCACATGCCACATAAGCAATCCAAAAGTCCCTTCTTTCGCGCGCCTATCAATTACCACGTAATCCAATAACGCTCATCTGCCAATACCTCTCTTACTTACATACGGAACATATGTATATCTACCGCCCTTTTTTAAAACCCCAGGTATTCCCAATCACCATTACCCTTTTCAGCTACATAAAATCTACCAGCATTTCACCATTTCCATTTACAACACTGAACCACCCCATGTATACCAATTATTCCCTCAACCTGCCACATTACACACTTTTGCTTTTCAAATCACCCTCACTATAACCCGGTCTTAGTGCATCAAAACCACTAACACATCATTCTGCACCTCCCAAAACAATGCCCTCAAGAACTTTCCTCTCATGCCCAGGGTGTCATAGCACCAATATCAACCATCTCACTCGATCCACCTTCCAGTTTTTACATCATAACTCTCTGAATTTACTTTCGTAAACTCTTATCAAGATACTGCCACCATCTCTCCTGTTTCAGGAGTAGTTATCTATCCTTCCCTGCTCTTGTCCTGCGTTCCTAACCCCGTGACTGTACCCCCAAAAGACATTCCCAAACCACCTCTTGCCCCTTTACGCCTTGAGCTTCGTTTCACTCAGAGCCAAAACAATCCAGGTTCCTTCCTCAAACTATACACCTATCTCTCCTTTTGTTCTCATCTTGGTTACACCCCACACACATTCTAGAACACCCAATCTGAAGACTTCAGAGGATGAAGCCACGTCCCCGCGTGACTCCCTTCTTCGATGAATCCCCTTTCAGAAAGTCAAAATACAAGTAGGGAGGGTATCATAGCCCCCCGCACCCGTCCTCTTTAAGTCCCTTCTACGACATGATGAGAATGCGTGGGAAGTATTACTTTCTCCCCCTGATCCCAGGGATGTATATAAAGTATATATAATAATAAATATAAATATATAAAAATATATATATATATATATAATATATAAATATATAATTATATAATATATATATAAATATATAATATATATTATATATTCATTCTTTAAAACTATTAGCCGATTTCCCGCGTTAGCGAGGTAGCGTTAAGACCAGAGGACTTGGGCCTTTTTGGATATCCTCACCTGCCCCCTCTGTTCCATCTTAGGAAAGATAAAAAAAAAAAAAAAAAACGAGAGGGTAGATTTCCAGCCCCCGCTCCCCTCCACTTTAGTCGCCTTCCACACATTAAAACGCAGGGAATACGTTGAAGTGCGCTCTTATCCCCCATCCCCAGGTATAATATAATAGTATAAAAATATATATATATATAGATATATATATATATAATATTAAGTATATAATATATATATAGATATAGTATATATAATATATAGTATAATCATATATATATATAAAAATATATATGTATATAGAATATATAAATATAAAATGTGTAAATATATATATATATATATAGATATAAATATATATATTATATAGATAAAAGTATATAAAAAAATATATATGAATATATATAAAATATAAATATATACGAGAATATATATATATATAAAAAATTATATATAATATTTATAAATATAAATATATATATATATATATATATATATATTGTAGAGATTTATAAATATACATATATAGTATAAATATATATATGATATATAGTACTAAATAAGTGATAAAAAATATATATATTATTGTGGTAAACAGAGCGAAAGGTAAGTACAAAAGCTTATGCGGGATGAAAAGCCGGCAAGGCAGCAGGTTGGAATGGTATTGCAGTGGAATTTATTAAAATGGAGTGACAGTATTATTGAACTGGTTTGTAAGGTATTTAATATAGTATGACTCATGGTGAGGGCCTGAGGATTGGCGGAATGCGTGCATAGTGCCATGTACACAAAGGCAAAGGGGATAAGGAGTGAGTGCTCAATCTACAGAGTTAATAAGTTTGTTTTGAGTATGTCCAGGTAAATTAAATGGGACTGGGTATTGAGTGAGAGGGTGATGCATGTACAGAGCAATCAATTGGGTAAGAGCAGAGTGGATTCATCAGAATTATGGTAATGATGTGTTGGGATCAGGTGTTTGGCTTTTGAATAATGTATGTTGAGAAATACTTAGAAAAACAAATGGATTGTATGTAGTATTTATGGATCTTGGAGAAGGCATATGAAAGAGTTGATAGATATGCTCAGTGGAAGGTATATTAAGAATATAGGTGTGGGAGGCAAAAGTTGTTAGAACGTGAAAAGTTTATATCGAGGATGTAAGAGCATGTGTACGTGTAGGAAGAGAGGAAGGGATTGGTTCACAGCTGAGATGTAGGTTTTTCTGGCAGGGGTGTGGTGATGTCTCCAGAGGTTGTTTAATTTGTTTATGGATGGGGATGTTAAGGAGGTGAAAATGCAAGAGTTTGTGGAAAGAGGGGAAGTATTATCGTCTGTTGTGAGATGAGAGAGCAGTGGGAAGTGAGTATTTGTATGTTCGCAGTATAGATGGCAGCGCTGGTGGCTGATCAAGTTGAGAAACATGCAGAAGCTTGGTGACTGAGTTTGGTAAAGTGTGTGAAAGAAGAAATTTAAGAGTAAATGTAAATAAGTCAGCAAGGCATATCAGTCTCTAGGGTTTAGGGTCAAGCTCAATTGGAAGGTAAGTTTGAATGGAGAAAAACTGGAGAAAGTGAAGTGTTTTAGATATCTGGAGTGATCTGGCGGCGGATGGAACCCATCGGAACCGGAATAGGATCATAGGTTGGGGAGTAGGGCGAAAATTCTGGGGGCCTTTAAGAATGTGAGTAAGTCGAGAACATTATCACGAAAGCAAAACTGGTAAATTTATTGAAGGAATAGTGGTTTCCAAACAATGGTGTAATGTTTCGAGCGAGGCAATGGAATAGAGTTGTGATCAGAGGATGGATGTGCGGGGAAATGAGATGTTTGAGGACATAATGTGTGGTGTGAGGTGGTTTGTTCGAGACAAAGTAACGTAAGGGTAAGAGAGATGATGTGAAATAAAAAGATCGTGTTTTGAGAGAGCAGAAGAGGAAGTTTTGAAATGGTTGGGCACATGAAGAGAATGAGTGAGGAAAGATGACCAAGAGGATATATGTGTGGGGAGGTGGATGGAAGCGAGGAGAAGTGGGAGATCCAAATTGGAGGTGGAAAGATGGAGTGAAAAAGGATTTGTGTGATCGGGGGCGCTGAACATGCAGTGAGGGTGAAAGAGGGGCAATAATAGAGTGAATTGGATCGATGTGGTAATACCGGGTTGACGTGCTGGTCAAGTGGATTGAATTCAAGGCATGGAAGCGTCCTGGGGAAAAACCCTGGAAAGCTGTTATAGGTATGTAATATTAATTTGCGTGTGAGAACGTATGTATATGACATGTGTAGGGGGGGTGGTTGGGCCATTTCTTCGTCTGTTGTCCTTGCCTACCCCCTATCGCAAACGCGGGAGACAGCGACAAAGAAAGCGAAAAAATAATATAGTATACATATATATGTGTGGAAATAAAAAGAGCGTGAGAGATAGAAGCAGAAGAGGGTGTTTTGAAGTGTTGGGCACATTGAGAAAATGAGTGAGGAAAGATTGACGCAAGAGATATATGTGTCGGAGGTGGAGGAACGAGGAGAAGAGGGAGAACCAAATTGAAGGAGGAAGAGAATGGAGTGAAACAGATATTGTGTGTGATGGGGGCCTGAACAGCAGGATGTGATGAAAGGAGGGCAAGGAGCTAGAGTGAAAATTGGAGCGATGTGGTAACCGTGTTGAGCAGGTGCTGTCGTGGATTGAATCCAAGGCATGTTGAAGTCCGGGTGGTAAATCTGGAAACTGTGTAGGTATGGGTATATTTTGCGAGTGTGGACGTAATATATTACATTTGTAGGGGGGGGGTTGGGCGATTTCTTTCGTCTGTATCCTTTGCGCTACCATCGCAATAACGTGCGGGAGACAGCGCGACAAAGGTATAATATAAAAAAAAAAATATATATATATTCTTTCATACTAATCGCCAATTCCCCCGTAGATAGGAGGTAGCGTTAGGAACAGAGAACTGGGCCTATTGAGGGTATATTCCTGCACCTGGCCCGCCACATCTCTTTTCCTTCTGAGTTTGGAAAATTAAAAAAAATAAAAAACGAGAAGAGAGGAGGAATTTCCTCCAGCCCTTCAACCGCTCCACCCACCCCCGCTCCCTTTCCCTTTCAGTCAGGTCTCTGCCTTCTACGACACTCAAGGGGAAAACGTGGGAAGTTTCGTTCTCCTCAATCCCCAGGGATAAATATAAAAACTACACTACTTTTATTAACTCTGAGTAGCTATCCCCCAAGTGACGATTTAAGCATGAAACATAGTATAACTTTGTTCATAAAAATCTCTCATATTCCAGCCACTGACATGAACACTTTCCCAATACTAAAATAATTGTACAAACCAGTATTAATATATTAATAAAATAAAAAGGATTTAAAATTTTCTCAATTTACCTTGCAAGTACAACTGGAAATTTAGCTATGTACTGGGCCATCATACATAAAAATTGTTATTTTTTTATACTTTTTTTGTATATTTTTTTACATAATTTCTTTAGCGTAAAAATCTTTTTAAAGGGAAACATCCTGAAAAATTTAGTTTTTGAAAAGTTCATTCCCCAGGAATCAAAAGGGGCACAAAATTTAAACAGTCCCCCCCCCATCTCAAAATCTTTCCCATGGCCCATAAAATTATTTAAAAAAAATATATATAAATTATATATATAATATATATATATAATATAAATTAATATATATTATATAAGAATATATATATATAAAGTAAATAATAAATATATATTTCCCTTTGGGCTCCCAGTTTTTTTGGGGGCCCCCCCCCCCCACCCAAAAATCCACTTCCCCTCCTTTGGTTTCCAAACCGCTGCCAATCCACTCCCAGATTCTAAAACACTTTTCTTCCTCCAGTTTTTTCTCCCCCTTCAAACTTACCTCCCCAATTGACTTGGGCCCTCCCAAACCCCACTGAGCCGATAAACCTTTCTCTTAAATTCACATTCGCTTTTAAAATTTCTTCCCTTTCCCCACCCCCTTTAAACCAAAAAACCCGGGCACCAGCTTCCCAGTTTAACACCTTAATCAGCCCCACGCTGTTCATCAGGAACAAAACTGACCACTTCCAAACCCCCTTCATCCCCCACGGGCTTCCTTTTTTTGCCCCCCTTTTTTAAAAAAATTCTTTTCCTCCCTAAAACAACCCCATCCTTTAAACAAATTTAAAAAAAACCCAAGGAGACTTTACACACACCCCGGGCCCCAAACCCAATTCAAAGAGAACCCAAACACTTTTCCCCTCTTCCTCCCGTAAATTCCTTTTTAAACCCGATAAAACCTTTTCAAATGCTTTTAAAAAACCTTGCCTTCCCCACCAAAATATTCTTAAACCCTTTAAAAGACTCACCTACTTATCTTTTGGGCCCTTTTTCCAGATCCTTTAAAACTACATCAAATTATTTTTCCTTTTTTAAGTATTTCTCACATTCATTCTTTAAAAGCAAAAAACCTGATCCCCCCATCCTCTACCCTTCTGAAACCCCCACTGTCTTCCCATATAATTTACCAGTATACTCACAAACTTGGACCTCTGTTATTATGCGCACTCACTCGTTATCCCTTTTGCCTTTGTACCTAATGGAACTATGCATAGCATTCCGCCAATTCTCAGGACTCACATGAACTATACATGCATTTAAAACCTTACCAAACTGTCACCTAATAGAGTCACCAAACTTTTTTAATAAATTCCACTGCATAACATCCATAACCTTCTGCCTTGCCGGCTTTCATCTTCCTCAAAACTTTTACTACCTTTCTCCTGGTACCAAATCATTTTTCCTAACCCTCTCACTTGGCACTCTCACTCGACCCAAAACACCTATATCTGCCACTCTATCATCAAACACATTCAAACATCCTTCAAATTCATCTCACTCCATCTCCTTTTCACATCGACCAGCTATTGTTATCACCTCCCCATTAGCCCCTTCACTGAGGTTCCCATTTGCTCCTTGTCTTACGCATTTTATTTTACCTCCTGCCAATGACATTCTTTTTATTTCTCACTAAAATTTAATGTATTACTCTCTCAACCGAACTCTCATTTGCCTCTTTTTCAACACGGCTTCTTTTCTTGACCTCCTGCCTCTGTCTTTTATACATCTTCCCACTCATTTGCATTTTTTCCCTGCAAAACAAAATCGTCCATATGCCTCTCTCTTTTCTATCACTGATAAGCTTACTTCTTATCCCACCCACTCATCTACCCTTTTAATTCAACCCACCTCCCACGCTTCTCATGCACAAGCATCTTTTGCGCAAGCCATCACTGCTTCCCTAAATACACCCCATTCCTCCCCCACTTCCTTACATCCTTTGTTCTCACCTTTTCCCTTCGGTACTCAGTCTCGCCTGGTACTTCCTCACACAAGTCTCCTTCCCAAGCTCACCTTACTCTCACCACTCTCTTCACACCACATTCTCTTTCTTTTCTGAATATCCTATACTAATTCTTCACCTTCGCAATCCACAAGATTTTGTTCAGACATCACTCCAGTTGCTCTCTCAGCACATTGCATCCAATGTCTCTCTTTCGCGCGCCTATCAATTACTACGTATCCATAACGCTCTCTGGCAATCTCTCTTACTTAAATACGGATACTTATTGTATATCTCGCCTTTTTAACCATTGGGTATTCCTCATTCACCTGTCCTTTTTCGCACATAAATCTACAAGCTTTGCACCATTTCCATTTACAACACTGAACACCCAATGTATACCAATTATTCCCTCACCTGCCACATTACTCACCTTTGCATTCAATCACCCATCATTAACCCGGTCTTGGGCATCAAAATCCACTAACACACTCATTCACTCCTCCCAAAACAATTGACTCTCATCTGATTTTCTTCTTCAAGCCAGGTGCATTATGCACCAATATCCACCAATCTTCTCGATCCACTTTCAGTTATACACATATCAATCTAGAATTTACTTTCGTAAAACTCTATCACATTACTCCCACCACTCCTGTTCAGAGTAGAGCTACTCCTTCCCTTGCTCTTGTCCTCTCACTAACCCATGACTTTACTCCCAAGGGGACATTCCCAAACCACTCTTCCCCTTTACCCTTGAGCTTCGTTTCACTCAGAGCCAAAACATCCAGGTTCCTTTCCTCAAACTACTACCGATCTCTCCTTTTTTTCATCTTGGTTACATCCACCACACATTTTGCACCCCAATCTGAGCTTCGAGGAGGTTGAGCACTTCCCCGCGTGACTCTTCTTCTGTTTCCCCTTTCAGATAAGTCAAAATACAAGGAGGGGAGGGTTTCTAGCCCCCCGCTCCCGTCTCTTTAGTCGCCTTCTACGAGATGTGAGGAATGCGTGGGAAGTATTCTTTCTCCCCTATCCCCAGGGATTGTATATATTATTTATATATATATTATATATATATATATATATTATATATAGATATATAATATATATATTATATATATATATATATATATTATATATTGATATTTTTATATATATTCTTTCTTTTAAAAACTATTAGCCATTACCCGCGTAGCGAGTGTTGCGTTAAGAACAGAGGACTGGGCCTTTTTTGGAATATCCTCACCTGGCCCCCCCTCTGTTCCTTCTTTTGGAAAATTAAAAAAAAAAAAAAAAACGTGAGGGGTGGATTTCCAGCCCCCCGCTCTCCTCCCCTTTTAGTCGCTTCCACGACGACGCAGGGGAAAATACGTGGGAATGTTATTCTTAATCCCCTATCCCCAGGGATAATATATAGTATATTACTATTTATATATTTTTTATATATATATTTGATATTAATATATATAATATTTATAGTTATGATATAATATCTTATATTATATTATATATTATATATTATATATATTATATATATATGTATATTTTATATATTATATCTATATGTATATTATATATATATATAATATTTATATATATATATTTACTATTATATATATATATATTTTTTATTTGTATATATATATATATATATTATATATATATATTTTTATATATATATATATTTATATAGTATATATATATTATATATATATATATATATATTTATAATATATATGTACTTTCTATATATATATATGATACATTATTATAATAAAAATATTATATATATATATATATATTATATATATATTATATATATATATATATATTGGTAAACAGAGAAGAGGTAGTAAAAGCTATGCGGAAGATGAAAGCCGGCAAGGCAGCTGGTTTGGATGGTACCGGTTATTGCGTGGGAATTTTTAAAACAGGGAGTGGACTGTATTATTGACTGGTGGTAGGATTATTTAATATCTATGGTATGACTCATGGTGAGGTGCTGGGAATGGCGGAATGCGTGCATTAGTGCCATTGTACAAAGGCAAAGGGGATAAGAGTGAGTGCTCAATTTACAGAGGTATAAAGGTTTGTTGAGTATTCTGTGTAAATTATTGGGAGGGTATTGATTGAGGAGGGTGAAGCATGTACAGAGCATCAGATTGGGGAAGAGCGTGTGGTTTCAGAAGTGGTAGAGGATGTGTGGATCAGGTTGTTTGCTTTGAGAATGTATGTGAGAAATACTTAGAAAAAGCAAATGGATTTGTTATGTGTAGTATTTATGGATATGGAGAAGGCATAGGATAGGTTGATAGAGATGCTCTGGGAAGGTATTAAGAATTATTGGCTGTGGGAGGCAAGTTGTTAGAAGCAGTGAATAGTTTTTATCGAGGATGTAAGGCATGTGTACGTGTAGGGAGAGAGGAAAGTGATTGGTTCTCAGTGAATGTAGTTTGCTGCAGGGGTGAGTGAGTCTCAAGGTGTTTAATTTGTTTATGTGATGGGGATGTTAAGGGTGGTGAATGCAAGATTTTTGGAAAGAGGGGAGTATGAAGTCTGTTGTGGATGAGAGGCTTGGGAAGTGAGTCAGTTGTTGTTCGCTGTTGATGCAGCGCTGGTGGCTGATTCATGTGAGAAACTGCTGAGCTGGTATGACTGGGTTTGGTTACGTGCTGTCTGTGTGAAGAAGAAAGTTCAAGAGTAAATGTAAATAAGAGCAAGGTTATCAGGTCTCTAGGGTTTAGGGATTCAAGTCACTTGGAAGGTAAGTTTGAATGGGGGAAAAACTGGAGGAAGTGAAGTGTTTTAGATATCTGGGATGGGATCTGGCGGCGGATGGAACCATGAATCCGGAATTAAGTGGATCATAGGGTGGGGATGTGAAGTGGGCCGAAAATTCTGGGGCCTGATAGATGTGTGGAAGTTCGAGACATTATTCGGAAAGCAAATGGGTATGTTTGAAGGAATAGTGGTTCAACAATGTTGTATGTTGCGAGGCGAGGGGCTATGGATAGAGTTGTGTGCAGGAGGATGGATGTGCTGGAGGAATGAGATGTGTTTGTGACAATGTGTGTGTGAGGGTATGGTTTGATCGGTATGCTAACGTCAAGGGTAAGAGAGATGGGTGAAATAAAAAGAGCAGTGATTGATGAGAGCAGAAGAGGGATGTTTTGAACTGGTTTGGGCCACATGGACGATAAAGGAGTGAGGGGAAGATTGATCCAAGAGGATATTATGTTGTCGGAGGTGGAGGGAACGAGGAGAAGTGGGAGACCAAATTGGAGGTGGAAAGAAGGAGTGAAAAGCTTTTGTGTGATCGGGGCACTGATACATGCGGAGGTGAAAGGAGGGCAAGGATAGAGTGAATTGGATCGATGTGTATACCGGGGTTGGGTTGACGTGCTGTCAGTGGATTGAATCAATGGCATGTGAAGGTCGGGTGGTAACCCTGTGAAAGGCTGTGTAGGTATGTATATTTGCGTGTGTGATCGTATGTTTTGATTTATACATGGGTGTAGGGGGGGTGGGTTGGGCCAATTTCTTTGTCGTTTCCTTGCGCTACCTCGCAAACGCCGGGAGGACAGCGACAAAGAAAAAAAAAATATATTATATATACATATTATATGTGTGGAAATAAATGAGCGTGGTTGAGAGAGGAAACCAGGGTGTTTTGAAGTGGTTTGGGCACATGGAGAGAATGAGTGAGGAAAAGATTGGACCAAGAGGAATATGTAGTCGGGGTGGGGGGAACGAGGAGGAGAGGTGGAGACCAAATTGAAGGTGGAATGAATGGAGTGCGAAAAAGATTTTGTCGTGATCGGGGGTGAACATGCAGGAGGGTGGAAAGGAGGGCATGGAATAGAGTGAATGGAGCCGATGGGGTTACCGGGGGTTGACGTGCTGTCAGTGGATTGTATCAAGGCATGTGAAAGCGTTGGGGTAAATCAGGGAGAAGCTGTGTAGGTATTGTATAATTTGCGTTTTGTGTGGACGTATGTAGTTTACATGTGTAGGGGGGGGTTAGGGCCATTTCTTTCGTCTGTTCTTGCGCTACCTCGCAAACGCTGGGAGACTGCGACATAGTATTAATAATAAAAAAAAATTATTTATTTATTCTATTCTTCTATTCGCATTTCCCGCGATTTGCGATAAGTAGCGTTGGAACAGAGAACGGGGCCTTTGAGGGTTTTATATTTCACTGGCCCCATTCTCTTTTCTTCTTTTGAAAAATTAATAAAAAAAAAAACGAGGATGAGAGGAGGATTCTCCAGCCCTCCCCCCACCCCACCCCCGCTCCCTTCCCTTACAGTCGCTTCTACGACACGCAGGGAATAGCGTGGGAGGTATTCTTTCTCCTCTATCCCAGGGATATTTATATAAACTTATCACTACTTTTATTAATGAGTAGCTATCCCCCAATTGATCTTTAAGCATGAAAAACTAGTATACTTGTTTATAAAAAATTCATATGCCTGCACTGACATGAAACTTTTCTCAATACTAAAATACTGTGTACACAGTATTATATATTTATTATTGTTATTGGAGAACTGCTCATTCACCTTGCATGTACAACTGGAATATCATGCATATGTACTGCCATCATTAACAAGTACAATGTTATGTCTTTATCACTTTTCTGTATTAGTTTTGTACATAATTTCTGTTAGCTTAACATTCTTTATAAGGTACAACATCCTGATTTTTAGTTTTAGGATGTTCATCACAGAATCAAGGACACATTCTCTATATCAGTCACCCCCATCTCTAATCTCTTTCCCAGAGCACGTTCTTTATAAATATATTTATTTTATTAAAGTTTTTATTATATATATATATATTTATGTTATATATAGATATATATATATATACTAGATGTTTATTTGATGTATATATAGATATATATATTCTGCAGGGCTCCCAGGAGTTTCGCCCCCTCCCCCACCTATGATCCAGTTACGATTCCTTGGTTCATCGCGGCCAGATCCACTCCCAGATTTCTAAAACATCTGTACGTCTCCAGGTTTGCTCCTTTCAAATTACCTCCAATTGACTTGTCCCGCAAACCCTTCTGTACCTGATATCTTGCTCTTATTCTCATTCCTCGTCTTTACTTTCCTTTTTTCACACACTTTACCAAACTCAGTCACCTGCTTCTGCAGTTTATCACATGAATCAGCACCAGCGCTGTATCTTCAGTGAACAACAATCGGACTCTCTTTCCCAAGCTCTCTCATCACAACGGACTTATACTTGCCCCTCTTCCAAACTCTTGCATTTACTCCCTAACAACCCCCTCCATAAACAAATTAAAACAACCATGGGAGACATAAAACCACCCTGCCGCCAACCTACATTCACCGAGAACCAATCCATTTCCTCTTTCATACACGTATAACTTGCCCTGACATCCTCGATAGAAACTTTATCACTGCATCTAAACAACATTGCCTTCCCACACAACAATATTCATTAAACACCTCCACGAGAGCTCATCATCACTTCATCATATGCCTTCTTCCAGATCCAATAAATTCTACATACAAATCCATTTGCTTTTCGTAAGTATTTCTCACATACATTCTTAAAAGAGCAAACAACCTGATCCACACATCCTCTAACCGACATCTGAAACACACTGCCTCTTATCCCATTTGATGCTCTGTAAATGCCTTTCAACCCTCTCAATCATTACCCTCTCAAATAATTTACCAGGAATACTCAACATACTAAACCTCAGAAATTTGAGCACTCACTCTTATCCCCTTTGCCTTTGTAACACATGCCAACTATGCACGCATTCCGCCAAATCCTCATGCACCTCACTCTTTATGAGTAGCGTACATACATTAAATAACCTTAAACCCCCAGTCGAATAATACAGGCACCCCATTTTTAATAAATTCCACAGCAATACCATCCAAACCTGCTGCCTTCCGCTTTCATCTCGCAAAGCTTTACACCTCTTCTCTGTTACCAGAATCATTTTCCCTAACCCTCTCACCTTTGCACCCACCTCGACCATTAACACCCTATATCTGCCACTCTACATCCAAACACATTCAACAACCTTCAAAATTACTCACTCCATCTCCTTTTCACATCACCACTACTTGTTATCACATCCCAAAATAGCCCCCATCACTGAGGTTCCCATATGCTCCTGTCTTACGCATTTTATTACCATCCATTCCCAAACATCCTAATTAATCTCACCTAAAATTTAATGAACTCTCTCAACCGAACTCTCAGTTTGCCCTCTTTTTTTTTCAACTCAGGCATCTTTCTCTTGACCTCGCTGCCTCTTTCATCTTTTTTACATCTCCCAACTCATTTGCATTTTTTCCCTGCAAGAAAGTCGTCCAAATGCCTCTCACATTCTCTTTCACTGATAAGCTTACTCTTCATCCCACCAACTCACTACCCTTTCTAATCAACCCACCTCCGCCACGCGTACCCATGGCCCACAAGCATCTAAGTGCCCAAGCCCATCACTGCTTCCTAAATACACCCCATTCCTCCTCGCCCCCACATCCCTTACCTCCCTTTGTTTTCTCACCTTTTTTCCATTCTGTACTCAGCTCTCCTGGTACTTACTGTTTCTCACACCAGTACTCCTTCCCAAGCACACTTACTCTCTACCCACTCCTCTATCACCCAAACATTCTCATTTCTTTTTCTGAAAACCCATACAAATCTTCACCTTCGCACCACAAGATAATGATCAGACATCCTCCATTGCACCTCACATGCCACATAAGCAATCCAAAAGTCCCTTCTTTCGCGCGCCTATCAATTACCACGTAATCCAATAACGCTCATCTGCCAATACCTCTCTTACTTACATACGGAACATATGTATATCTACCGCCCTTTTTAAACCAGGTATTCCCAATCACCATTACCCTTTTCAGCTACATAAAATCTACCAGCATTTCACCATTTCCATTTACAACACTGAACCACCCCATGTATACCAATTATTCCCTCAACCTGCCACATTACACACTTTTGCATTCAAATCACCCTCACTATAACCCGGTCTTAGTGCATCAAAACCACTAACACATCATTCTGCACCTCCCAAAACAATGCCCTCAAGAACTTTCCTCTCATGCCCAGGGTGTCATAGCACCAATATCAACCATCTCACTCGATCCACCTTCCAGTTTTTACATCATAACTCTCTGAATTTACTTTCGTAAACTCTTATCAAGATACTGCCACCATCTCTCCTGTTTCAGGAGTAGTTATCTATCCTTCCCTGCTCTTGTCCTGCGTTCCTAACCCCGTGACTGTACTCCCAAGACATTCCCAAACCACCTCTTGCCCCTTTACGCCTTGAGCTTCGTTTCACTCAGAGCCAAAACAATCCAGGTTCCTTCCTCAAACTATACACCTATCTCTCCTTTTGTTCTCATCTTGGTTACATCCACACACATTCTAGAACACCCAATCTGAAGACTTCAGAGGATGAAGCCACGTCCCCGCGTGACTCCCTTCTTCGATGAATCCCCTTTCAGAAAGTCAAAATACAAGTAGGGAGGGTATCATAGCCCCCCGCACCCGTCCTCTTTAAGTCCCTTCTACGACATGATGAGAATGCGTGGGAAGTATTACTTTCTCCCCCTGATCCCAGGGATGTATATAAAGTATATATAATAATAAATATAAATATATATAATATATATATATATATATAATATATAAATATATAATTATATAATATATATATAAATATATAATATATATTATATATTCATTCTTTAAAACTATTAGCCGATTTCCCGCGTTAGCGAGGTAGCGTTAAGACCAGAGGACTTGGGCCTTTTTGGATATCCTCACCTGCCCCCTCTGTTCCATCTTAGGAAAGATAAAAAAAAAAAAAAAAAACGAGAGGGTAGATTTCCAGCCCCCGCTCCCCTCCACTTTAGTCGCCTTCCACACATTAAAACGCAGGGAATACGTTGAAGTGCGCTCTTATCCCCCATCCCCAGGTATAATATAATAGTATATAATATATATATATATAGATATATATATATATAATATTAAGTATATAATATATATATAGATATAGTATATATAATATATAGTATAATCATATATATATATATAATATATATGTATATAGAATATATAAATATAAAATGTGTAAATATATATATATATATATAGATATAAATATATATATTATATAGATAAAAGTATATATAAAATATATATGAATATATATAAAATATAAATATATACGAGAATATATATATATATATAAATTATATATAATATTTATAAATATAAATATATATATATATATATATATATATATTGTAGAGATTTATAAATATACATATATAGTATAAATATATATATGATATATAGTACTAAATAAGTGATAAAAAATATATATATTATTGTGGTAAACAGAGCGAAAGGTAAGTACAAAAGCTTATGCGGGATGAAAAGCCGGCAAGGCAGCAGGTTGGAATGGTATTGCAGTGGAATTTATTAAAATGGAGTGACAGTATTATTGAACTGGTTTGTAAGGTATTTAATATAGTATGACTCATGGTGAGGGCCTGAGGATTGGCGGAATGCGTGCATAGTGCCATGTACACAAAGGCAAAGGGGATAAGGAGTGAGTGCTCAATCTACAGAGTTAATAAGTTTGTTTTGAGTATGTCCAGGTAAATTAAATGGGACTGGGTATTGAGTGAGAGGGTGATGCATGTACAGAGCAATCAATTGGGTAAGAGCAGAGTGGATTCATCAGAATTATGGTAATGATGTGTTGGGATCAGGTGTTTGGCTTTTGAATAATGTATGTTGAGAAATACTTAGAAAAGCAAATGGATTGTATGTAGTATTTATGGATCTTGGAGAAGGCATATGAAAGAGTTGATAGATATGCTCAGTGGAAGGTATATTAAGAATATAGGTGTGGGAGGCAAAAGTTGTTAGAACGTGAAAAGTTTATATCGAGGATGTAAGAGCATGTGTACGTGTAGGAAGAGAGGAAGGGATTGGTTCACAGCTGAGATGTAGGTTTTGCTGGCAGGGGTGTGGTGATGTCTCCAGAGGTTGTTTAATTTGTTTATGGATGGGGATGTTAAGGAGGTGAAAATGCAAGAGTTTGTGGAAAGAGGGGAAGTATTATCGTCTGTTGTGAGATGAGAGAGCAGTGGGAAGTGAGTATTTGTATGTTCGCAGTATAGATGGCAGCGCTGGTGGCTGATCAAGTTGAGAAACATGCAGAAGCTTGGTGACTGAGTTTGGTAAAGTGTGTGAAAGAAGAAATTTAAGAGTAAATGTAAATAAGTCAGCAAGGCATATCAGTCTCTAGGGTTTAGGGTCAAGCTCAATTGGAAGGTAAGTTTGAATGGAGAAAAACTGGAGAAAGTGAAGTGTTTTAGATATCTGGAGTGATCTGGCGGCGGATGGAACCCATCGGAACCGGAATAGGATCATAGGTTGGGGAGTAGGGCGAAAATTCTGGGGGCCTTTAAGAATGTGAGTAAGTCGAGAACATTATCACGAAAGCAAAACTGGTAAATTTATTGAAGGAATAGTGGTTTCCAAACAATGGTGTAATGTTTCGAGCGAGGCAATGGAATAGAGTTGTGATCAGAGGATGGATGTGCTGGAAATGAGATGTTTGAGGACATAATGTGTGGTGTGAGGTGGTTTGTTCGAGACAAAGTAACGTAAGGGTAAGAGAGATGATGTGAAATAAAAAGATCGTGTTTTGAGAGAGCAGAAGAGGAAGTTTTGAAATGGTTGGGCACATGAAGAGAATGAGTGAGGAAAGATGACCAAGAGGATATATGTGTCGGAGGTGGATGGAAGCGAGGAGAAGTGGGAGATCCAAATTGGAGGTGGAAAGATGGAGTGAAAAAGGATTTGTGTGATCGGGGGCGCTGAACATGCAGTGAGGGTGAAAGAGGGGCAATAATAGAGTGAATTGGATCGATGTGGTAATACCGGGTTGACGTGCTGGTCAAGTGGATTGAATTCAAGGCATGGAAGCGTCCTGGGGAAAAACCCTGGAAAGCTGTTATAGGTATGTAATATTAATTTGCGTGTGAGAACGTATGTATATGACATGTGTAGGGGGGGTGGTTGGGCCATTTCTTCGTCTGTTGTCCTTGCCTACCCCCTATCGCAAACGCGGGAGACAGCGACAAAGAAAGCGAAAAAATAATATAGTATACATATATATGTGTGGAAATAAAAAGAGCGTGAGAGATAGAAGCAGAAGAGGGTGTTTTGAAGTGTTGGGCACATTGAGAAAATGAGTGAGGAAAGATTGACGCAAGAGATATATGTGTCGGAGGTGGAGGAACGAGGAGAAGAGGGAGAACCAAATTGAAGGAGGAAGAGAATGGAGTGAAACAGATATTGTGTGTGATCGGGGCCTGAACAGCAGGATGTGATGAAAGGAGGGCAAGGAGCTAGAGTGAAAATTGGAGCGATGTGGTAACCGTGTTGAGCAGGTGCTGTCGTGGATTGAATCCAAGGCATGTTGAAGTCCGGGTGGTAAATCTGGAAACTGTGTAGGTATGGGTATATTTTGCGAGTGTGGACGTAATATATTACATTTGTAGGGGGGGGGTTGGGCGATTTCTTTCGTCTGTATCCTTTGCGCTACCATCGCAATAACGTGCGGGAGACAGCGCGACAAAGGTATAATATAAAAAAAAAAATATATATATATTCTTTCATACTAATCGCCAATTCCCCCGTAGATAGGAGGTAGCGTTAGGAACAGAGAACTGGGCCTATTGAGGGTATATTCCTGCACCTGGCCCGCCACATCTCTTTTCCTTCTGAGTTTGGAAAATTAAAAAAAATAAAAAACGAGAAGAGAGGAGGAATTTCCTCCAGCCCTTCAACCGCTCCACCCACCCCCGCTCCCTTTCCCTTTCAGTCAGGTCTCTGCCTTCTACGACACTCAAGGGGAAAACGTGGGAAGTTTCGTTCTCCTCAATCCCCAGGGATAAATATAAAAACTACACTACTTTTATTAACTCTGAGTAGCTATCCCCCAAGTGACGATTTAAGCATGAAACATAGTATAACTTTGTTCATAAAAATCTCTCATATTCCAGCCACTGACATGAACACTTTCCACACATACTAAAATACTTGTACAACCTAGTATTAATATATTAATAAAATAAAAAGGATAAACTTGCTCAATCACCTTGCAAGTACAACTGGAAATCATGCATATGTACTGAGCCTATCATACAGTACAATCTGTTATTCTTTATACTTTTTCTGTATATTTTTGTATCATAATTTCTTTAGCGTATAAACATCTTTATAACTAGGGACAACATCCTGATATAATTTAGTTTTAGAAATGTACATTCACATCAGGAATCAAGGGACACTAAATTCACAACAGTCACACCCCCCATCTCAACGTCTTTCCCATGGCTATAATATATTAAAAAATATATATATAATTATATATATAATATATATATATATATAGTAAATTACATATATATATATATAGAGAATATATATATATAATAGTATATATATATATATATATATATACATTCTTCAGGGCTCCCAGTTTTTTTCGGCGGCCCCCCCCCCCACCCTAGATCGCACTTACCTCCTCCTTCCATGGTTCCAATCCGCTGCCAATCCACTCCCAGATCTAAAACACTTACTTCCTCCAGTTTTTTCTCCCCATTCAAACTTACCTCCCAATTGACTGAGACCCTCCAACCCTACTGAGTACCAGATAATACCTGCTCTTAATTACACATTCGCTTCTAAACTTTCTTCCTTTCACACACCCACTTTAACCAAAACACAGTCACCAGCGTTCACACAGTTTAACACCTGAATCAGCCTCCACGCTGTAATCATCAGTGAACAACAACTGACCACTTCTGTACACACATCCCCAAGCCTCTCATCCACACGGACTTCATACTATGCCCCTCTTTTCAAAACTCTTCTTTACCTCCCTATAACAACCCCATCCATAAACAAATTAAAACAACCAAGGAGTACATCACACACATCCCTGGCCGCAAACCTAGGGGCATTCAACCGAGAACCAATCACTTATCCTCTCTTCCTACCCGTACACTGCCTTTACATCCTCGATAGAAACTTTATCACTGCATCTAAACAACATTGCCTTCCCACACAACAATATTCATTAAACACCTCCACGAGAGCTCATCATCACTTCATCATATGCCTTCTTCCAGATCCAATAAATTCTACATACAAATCCATTTGCTTTTCGTAAGTATTTCTCACATACATTCTTAAAAGAGCAAACAACCTGATCCACACATCCTACTACCCTTCTGAAACCACACTGCTCTTCCCCCCAGTTTGATGCTCTTACATGCCTTCACCCTCTCAATCAATACCCTCTCATTAATTTACCAGGAATAACTCAAGCAACTTATACCTATGAAATTATTGATCACTCAATCTTATCCCCAAAGCCTATGTACAATGGCACTAATGACGACATTCCGTATGCCAGCTCACTCAGGCACCATCACCATGAATCATACCTACATTAAACTAACCTTACCAGCCAGTCAATAATACAGTCACCCTTTTCTTAATAAATTCCATACAGCCACATCACCATCCAAACCCTGCTGCCATTACGCCGGCTTTCATTCTTTCCGCAACAGCTTTAATACCTCTTCTCTGTTTTTACCAAATTCATTTCTCCCCTAACACCCTCACACTTGCACCCCACTCGATCCAAAAACAAAACAAACCCTATATCTCCCACTCTAAACAACAAACACATTCAACAACCTTCAAAATACTCACTCCAACTCCTTCTCACATCTAATAAAATATTATATATATATTATATCCCTGGGGATAGGGGATTAAGAATACTTCTACGTATTCCCTGCTGTCGTAAGAAGGCGACTAAATGGGGAGGGGGAGCGGGGGGCTGGAAATCCTCCCCTCTCGTTCTTTTTTTTTTTATATTTTCCAAAAGAAGGAAAATGAGGGGGCCAGGTGAGATATTCCAAAAAAGGCCCCGTCCTCTGTTCCTAACGCACATCGCTAACACGCGGGAAATGGCGAAAAGTTAAAAAGAACAAAAAAAGAGAAAAAAAAAAAATTTAATTTAATATATATATAATTATATATAGTATATATATATATATATATATAAAATATAAATATATATATATAAATTTATCACCTGGGATAGGGGAATAAAGAATGACTTCTCACGTATTTCCTGCGTGTCTTAGAAGGCGACTAAAAGGGAGGAGCTGGGGGTCTGGGAAATCCTCCCCTCACTTTTTTTTTTTTTTTATTTTCCAAAAAGAAGGAACAGAGGGGGGCCACGGTGTGGATTATTCCAAAAAAGGCCCAGTCATCTGTTCTAAGCGCTACCTCGCTAACGCGGAAATGGCGAATTAGTTTAAAAGAAAAAAAAAACAAAAAATATAGTTATTTAATCACGTTAAAAACTATGATCATTGTATTGACTGGAGTAATGCCATCTCACTTATAAACTCTAACTCTATTACCACGAGAAATATCATTCAAACTTCTATTATTAGATACACAAGGAATTATAATCTTAATATTAGTGATGGTCTATAAAATTAGATAACTTTATTGATGATAAAATTTGTAAAATGATAAGTTTATGAACGTTCGTTGTATGTTTTGGACAATTGCATGTTTACCAAATGGCGTCCTAGCTTCGCCTCTTCGATGTATATCGACTGACTTATATTCCTCTTGTTCTCGCCTGATGATGTGATTATTACAAGAAAGTGCGCTTGGGAACTTATCGTGTTTTATCGTGTTTCCCCGTGGACTCATAGGAATATCTTGATCACGCGCAAAATTCTGATCCTTTCCAATATATATGTATATATATATATATATATATATATATATATATATATATATATATATATATATATATATATATATATATATATATATATATATATATATATATATACATATATATATATATATATATATATATATATATATATATATATATATATATATATATATATATATATATATATATATGTATATATACGTATGTATGTATATTCATTTATTTATTTATTTTGCTTTGTCGCTGTCTCCCGCCTTAGCGGTGAAGCGCAAGGAGACAGACGAAAGAATGGCCCAACCCACACACATACACATGTATATACATACACGTCCACACAAGCAAATATACATACCTATACACCTCAACGTATACATATATATACACACACAGGCATATACATATACACACATGTACATAATTCATACTGTCTGCCTTTATTCATTCCATCGCCACCCCGCCACACATGAAGTAACAACCCATCCCCCCTCATATGCGCGATGTAGCGCTAGGAAAAGACAACAAAGGTCACATTCGTTCAGACTCAGTCTCTAGCTGTCATGTAATAATGCACCGAAACCACAGCTCCCTTTCCATATCCAGGCCCCTTAGAACTTTCCATGGTTTAACCCAGACGCTTCACATGCCCTGGTTCAATCAGCACGTCGACCCCCGTGTACCATATCGTTCCGATTCACTCTATTCCTTGCACGCCTTTCACCCTCCTGCATGTTCAGGCCCCGATCTCTCAAAATCTCTTTCACTCCATCTTTCCACCTCCAATTTGGTCTACCACTTCTCCTCGTTCCCTCCACCTCTGACACATATATCCTCTTGGTCAATCTTTCCTCACTCATTCTCTCCATGAGACCAAACGATTTCAAAACACCCTCTTCTCCTCTCTCAACCACACTCTTTTTATTACCACACATCTCTCTTACCCTATTATTACTTACTCGATCAAACCACCTCACACCACATATTGTCCTCAAACATCTCATTTCCAACACATCCACCCTCCTCCGCACAACTCTATCTATAGCCCACGCCTCCCAACCATATAACATTGTTAGAACCACTATTCCTTCAAACATACCCATTTTTGCTTTCTGAGATAATGTTCTCGACTTCCACACATACTTCAACGCTCCCAGAATTTTCGCCCCCTCCCCCACCCTATGATTCACTTCCGCTTCCATGGTTCCATCCGCTGCCCAATCCACTCCCAGATATCTAAAATACTTCACTTCCTCCAGTTTTTCTCCATTAAAACTTACCTCCCAATTGACTTGTCTCTCAACCCTACTGTACCAAATAACCTTGCTCTTATTGACATTTACTCTCAGCTTTCTTCTTTTACACACTTTACCAAACTCAATCACCGGCTTCTGCAGTTTCTCACCTGAATCAGCCACCAGCGCTGTATCATCAGCGAACAACAACTGACTCACTTCCCAAGCCCTCTCATCCACAACAGACTGCATACTTGCCCCTCTTTCCAAAACTCTTGCATTTACATCCCTAACAACCCCATCCATAAACAAATTAAACAACCATGGAGACATCACACACCCCTGCCGCAAACCTATATTCACTGAGAACCAATCACTTTTCTCTCTTCCTACACGTACACATTCCTTACATCCTCGATAAAAACTTTTCACTGCTTCTAACAACTTGCCTCCCGCACCAAATATTCTTAATACCTTCCACACAGCATCTCTACCAACTCTATCATATGCCTTCTCCAGATCCATAGATGCTACATGCACATCTATTTGCCTTTCTAAGTATTTCTCACATACATTCTTCAAAGCAAACACCTGATCCACACATCCTCTACCACTTCTGAAACCACACTGCTCTTCCCCATATAATTTACCAGGAATACTCAACAAACTTGTACCTCTGTAATTTGAGCACTCACTCTTATCCCCTTTGCCTTTGTACAATGGCACTATGCAAGCATTCCGCCAATTCTCAGGCACCTCACCATGAACTATACATGCATTAAATAACCTTACCAACCTGTCAACAATAGAGTCACCACCTTTTTTAATAAATTCCACTGCAATACCATCCAAACCTTCTGCCTTGCCGGCTTTCATCTTCCTCAAAACTTTTACTACCTCTTCTCTGTTTACCAAATCATTTTTCCTAACCCTCTCACTTTGCACACCACCTCGACCAAAACACCCTATATCTGCCACTCTATCATCAAACACATTCAACAAGCCTTCAAAATACTCACTCCATCTCCTTTTCACATCACCACTACTTGTTATCACCTCCCCATTAGCCCCCTTCACTGAGGTTCCCATTTGCTCCCTTGTCTTACGCATTTTATTTACCTCCTTCCAAGACATCTTTTTATTCTCCCTAAAATTTAATGATACTCTCTCAACCGAACTCTCATTTGCCCTCTTTTTCAACTCAGGCATCTTTCTCTTGACCTCCTGCCTCTTTCTTTTATACATCTCCCACTCATTTGCATTTTTTCCCTGCAAAAATCGTCCAAATGCCTCTCTCTTCTCTTTCACTGATAAGCTTACTTCTTCATCCCACCACTCACTACCCTTTCTAATCAACCCACCTCCCACGCTTCTCATGCCACAAGCATCTTTTGCGCAAGCCATCACTGCTTCCCTAAATACACCCCATTCCTCCCCCACTTCCCTTACCTCCTTTGTTCTCACCTTTTTCCATTCTGTACTCAGTCTCTCCTGGTACTTCCTCACACAAGTCTCCTTCCCAAGCTCACTTACTCTCACCACTCTCTTCACCCCAACATTCTCTTTCTTTTCTGAAAACCTATACAAATCTTCACCTTCGCATCCACAAGATAATGATCAGACATCCCTCCAGTTGCACCTCTCAGCACATTAGCATCCAAAAGTCTCTCTTTCGCGCGCCTATCAATTACCACGTAATCCAATAACGCTCTCTGGCCATCTCTCTTACTTACATACGGATACTTATGTATATCTCGCTTTTTAAACCAGGTATTCCCAATCACCAGTCCTTTTTCAGCACATAAATCTACCAGCTTTTCACCATTTCCATTTACAACACTGAACACCCCATGTATACCAATTATTCCCTCAACTGCCACATTACTCACCTTTGCATTCAAATCACCCATCACTATAACCCGGTCTTGTGCATCAAAACCACTAACACACTCATTCAGCTCCTCCCAAAACACTTGCCTCTCATGATCTTTCTTCTCATGCCCAGGTGCATATGCACCAATAATCACCCATCTCTCTCGATCCACTTTCAGTTTTACACATATCAATCTAGAATTTACTTTCGTAAACTCTATCACATACTCCCACCACTCCTGTTTCAGGAGTAGTGCTACTCCTTCCCTTGCTCTTGTCCTCTCACTAACCCCTGACTTTACTCCCAAGACATTCCCAAACCACTCTTCCCCTTTACCCTTGAGCTTCGTTTCACTCAGAGCCAAAACATCCAGGTTCCTTTCCTCAAACATACTACCGATCTCTCCTTTTTTCTCATCTTGGTTACATCCACACACATTTAGACACCCCAATCTGAGACTTCGAGGAGGATGAGCACTCCCCGCGTGACTCCTTCTTCTGTTTCCCCTTTCAGAAAGTCAAAATACAAGGAGGGGAGGGTTTCTAGCCCCCCGCTCCCGTCCTCTTTAGTCGCCTTCTACGACATGTGAGGAATGCGTGGGAAGTATTCTTTCTCCCCTATCCCCAGGGATGTATATATATATATATATATATATATATATATATATATATATATATATATATATATATATATATATATATATATATATATATATATATATATATATATATATATATTCTTTCTTTTAAACTATTAGCCATTTCCCGCGTTAGCGAGGTAGCGTTAAGAACAGAGGACTGGGCCTTTTTTGGAATATCCTCACCTGGCCCCCTCTGTTCCTTCTTTTGGAAAATTAAAAAAAAAAAAAAAAAAAACGAGAGGGGAGGATTTCCAGCCCCCGCTCCCTCCCCTTTTAGTCGCCTTCCACGACACGCAGGGAATACGTGGGAAGTATTCTTAATCCCCTATCCCCAGGGATAATATATATATATATATATATATATATATATATATATATATATATATATATATATATATATATATATATATATATATATATATATATATATATATATATATATATATATATATGTATATATATATATATATATATATATGTATATATATATATATATATATATATATATATATATATATATATATATATATATATATATATATATATATGTATATATATATATATATATATATATATATATATATATATATATATATATATATATATATATATATATATATATATATATATATATATATATATATATATGTATATATATATATATATACATATATATATATATATATATATATATATATATATATATATATATATATATATATATATATATTTGGTAAACAGAGAAGAGGTAGTAAAAGCTTTGCGGAAGATGAAAGCCGGCAAGGCAGCAGGTTTGGATGGTATTGCAGTGGAATTTATTAAAAAAGGGAGTGACTGTATTATTGACTGGTTGGTAAGGTTATTTAATATATGTATGACTCATGGTGAGGTGCCTGAGGATTGGCGGAATGCGTGCATAGTGCCATTGTACAAAGGCAAAGGGGATAAGAGTGAGTGCTCAAATTACAGAGGTATAAGTTTGTTGAGTATTCCTGGTAAATTATATGGGAGGGTATTGATTGAGAGGGTGAAGGCATGTACAGAGCATCAGATTGGGGAAGAGCAGTGTGGTTTCAGAAGTGGTAGAGGATGTGTGGATCAGGTGTTTGCTTTGAAGAATGTATGTGAGAAATACTTAGAAAAGCAAATGGATTTGTATGTAGTATTTATGGATCTGGAGAAGGCATATGATAGAGTTGATAGAGATGCTCTGTGGAAGGTATTAAGAATATATGGTGTGGGAGGCAAGTTGTTAGAAGCAGTGAATAGTTTTTATCGAGGATGTAAGGCATGTGTACGTGTAGGAAGAGAGGAAAGTGATTGGTTCTCAGTGAATGTAGGTTTGCTGCAGGGGTGTGTGATGTCTCCAAGGTTGTTTAATTTGTTTATGGATGGGGATGTTAAGGAGGTGAATGCAAGAGTTTTGGAAAGAGGGGAAGTATGAAGTCTGTTGTGGATGAGAGAGCTTGGGAAGTGAGTCAGTTGTTGTTCGCTGATGATGCAGCGCTGGTGGCTGATTCATGTGAGAAACTGCAGAAGCTGGTGACTGAGTTTGGTAAAGTGTGTGAAAGAAGAAAGTTAAGAGTAAATGTAAATAAGAGCAAGGTTATCAGGTCTCTAGGGTTTAGGGTCAAGTCAATTGGAAGGTAAGTTTGAATGGAGAAAAACTGGAGGAAGTGAAGTGTTTTAGATATCTGGGAGTGGATCTGGCGGCGGATGGAACCATGGAACCGGAAGTGGATCATAGGGTGGGGGAGAGGGCGAAAATTCTGGGGGCCTTGAAGAATGTGTGGAAGTCGAGAACATTATCTCGGAAAGCAAAAATGGGTATGTTTGAAGGAATAGTGGTTCCAACAATGTTGTATGGTTGCGAGGCGAGGGCTATGGATAGAGTTGTGTGCAGGAGGATGGATGTGCTGGAAATGAGATGTTTGAGGACAATGTGTGGTGTGAGGTGGTTTGATCGAGTAAGTAACGTAAGGGTAAGAGAGATGTGTGGAAATAAAAAGAGCGTGTTTGAGAGAGCAGAAGAGGATGTTTTGAAATGGTTTGGGCACATGGAGAGAATGAGTGAGGAAAGATTGACCAAGAGGATATATGTGTCGGAGGTGGAGGGAACGAGGAGAAGTGGGAGACCAAATTGGAGGTGGAAAGATGGAGTGAAAAAGATTTTGTGTGATCGGGGCCTGAACATGCAGGAGGGTGAAAGGAGGGCAAGGAATAGAGTGAATTGGATCGATGTGGTATACCGGGGTTGACGTGCTGTCAGTGGATTGAATCAAGGCATGTGAAGCGTCTGGGGTAAACCCTGGAAAGCTGTGTAGGTATGTATATTTGCGTGTGTGAACGTATGTATATACATGTGTAGGGGGGGTGGGTTGGGCCATTTCTTTCGTCTGTTTCCTTGCGCTACCTCGCAAACGCGGGAGACAGCGACAAAGAAAAAAAAAATATTATATATACATATATATGTGTGGAAATAAAAAGAGCGTGGTTGAGAGAGCAGAAGAGGGTGTTTTGAAGTGGTTTGGGCACATGGAGAGAATGAGTGAGGAAAGATTGACCAAGAGGATATATGTGTCGGAGGTGGAGGGAACGAGGAGAAGAGGGAGACCAAATTGAAGGTGGAAAGATGGAGTGAAAAAGATTTTGTGTGATCGGGGCCTGAACATGCAGGAGGGTGAAAGGAGGGCAAGGAATAGAGTGAATTGGAGCGATGTGGTATACCGGGGTTGACGTGCTGTCAGTGGATTGAATCAAGGCATGTGAAGCGTCTGGGGTAAATCATGGAAAGCTGTGTAGGTATGTATATTTGCGTGTGTGGACGTATGTATATACATGTGTAGGGGGGGGTTGGGCCATTTCTTTCGTCTGTTTCCTTGCGCTACCTCGCAAACGCGGGAGACAGCGACAAAGTATAATAATAAAAAAAAAAATATATATATATTCTTTCATACTATTCGCCATTTCCCGCGATAGCGAGGTAGCGTTAGGAACAGAGAACTGGGCCTTTGAGGGTATATCCTCACCTGGCCCCCTTCTCTTTTCCTTCTTTTGGAAAATTAAAAAAAAAAAAACGAGAGAGAGGAGGATTTCCAGCCCTCCCCCCACCCCACCCCCGCTCCCTTCCCTTTCAGTCGCCTTCTACGACACGCAGGGAATACGTGGGAAGTATTCTTTCTCCTCTATCCCCAGGGATAATTATAAAAACTATCACTACTTTTATTAATGAGTAGCTATCCCCCAAGTGACTTTAAGCATGAAACTAGTATACTTGTTTAAAAATCATATTCCAGCCACTGACATGAACACTTTCTCACATACTAAAATACTTGTACACCAGTATTAATATATTAATATAATGAAATGGATAAACTTGCTCATTCACCTTGCATGTACAACTGGAAATCATGCATATGTACTGCCATCATACAGTACAATGTTATTTCTTTATCACTTTTCTGTATAGTTTTGTACATAATTTCTTTAGCGTAAACATCTTTATAAGGTACAACATCCTGATATTTAGTTTTAGAATGTTCATCACAGGAATCAAGGGACACATCTCAACAGTCACCCCCATCTCAAACTCTTTCCCATGAGCCTATATATATAAATATATATATATATAAATATATATATATATATATATATATATATATATATATATATATATATATATATATATATATATATATATATATATATATATATATATATTCTTCAGGGCTCCCAGGATTTTCGCCCCCTCCCCCACCCTATGATCCACTTCCGCTTCCATGGTTCCATCCGCTGCCAGATCCACTCCCAGATTTCTAAAACACTTTACTTCCTCCAGTTTTTCTCCATTCAAACTTACCTCCCAATTGACTTGACCCTCAACCCTACTGTACCTGATAACCTTGCTCTTATTCACATTCGCTCTTAACTTTCTTCTTTCACACACTTTACCAAACTCAGTCACCAGCTTCTGCAGTTTATCACATGAATCAGCCACCAGCGCTGTATCATCAGTGAACAACAACTGACTCACTTCCCAAGCTCTCTCATCCACAACGGACTTCATACTTGCCCCTCTTTCCAAAACTCTTGCATTTACCTCCCTAACAACCCCATCCATAAACAAATTAAACAACCATGGAGACATCACACACCCCTGCCGCAAACCTACATTCACCGAGAACCAATCACTTTCCTCTCTTCCTACACGTACACATGCCTTACATCCTCGATAGAAACTTTTCACTGCTTCTAACAACTTGCCTCCCACACCATATATTCTTAATACCTTCCACAGAGCATCTCTATCAACTCTATCATATGCCTTCTCCAGATCCATAAATGCTACATACAAATCCATTTGCTTTTCTAAGTATTTCTCACATACATTCTTCAAAGCAAACACCTGATCCACACATCCTCTACCACTTCTGAAACCACACTGCTCTTCCCCAGTTTGATGCTCTGTACATGCCTTCACCCTCTCAATCAATACCCTCTCATATAATTTACCAGGAATACTCAACAGACTTATACCTCTGAAATTTGAGCACTCACTCTTATCCCCTTTGCCTTTGTACAATGGCACTATGCACGCATTCCGCCAATCCTCAGGCACCTCACCATGAGTCATACATACATTAAATAACCTTACCAGCCAGTCAATAATACAGTCACCCCTTTTTTAATAAATTCCACTGCAATACCATCCAAACCTGCTGCCTTGCCGGCTTTCATCTTCCGCAAAGCTTTTACTACCTCTTCTCTGTTTACCAAATCATTTTCCCTAACCCTCTCACTTTGCACCCCACCTCGACCAAAACACCCTATATCTGCCACTCTATCATCAAACACATTCAACAAACCTTCAAAATACTCACTCCATCTCCTTCTCACATCATATATATATATATATATATTATCCCTGGGGATAGGGGATTAAGAATACTTCTCACGTATTCCCTGCGTGTCGTAGAAGGCGACTAAAAGGGGAGGGAGCGGGGGGCTGGAAATCCTCCCCTCTCGTTCTTTTTTTTTTTATTTTCCAAAAGAAGGAACAGAGGGGGCCAGGTGAGGATATTCCAAAAAAGGCCCAGTCCTCTGTTCCTAACGCTACCTCGCTAACGCGGGAAATGGCGAATAGTTTAAAAGAAAAAAAAAAAAAAAAAATATATATATATATATATATATATATATATATATATATATATATATATATATATATATATATATATATTTATCCCTGGGGATAGGGGATTAAGAATACTTCTCACGTATTTCCTGCGTGTCGTAGAAGGCGACTAAAAGGGGAGGGAGCGGGGGGCTGGAAATCCTCCCCTCTCGTTTTTTTTTTTTTTATTTTCCAAAAGAAGGAACAGAGGGGGCCAGGTGAGGATATTCCAAAAAAGGCCCAGTCCTCTGTTCCTAACGCTACCTCGCTAACGCGGGAAATGGCGAATAGTTTAAAAGAAAAAAAAAAAATATATATATATATATATATATATATATATATATATATATATATATATATATATATATATATATATATATATATATATATATATATATATATATATTATAAATATTGTATAAGTACAAGTCAAGAATCAAATGCCTTGTTTAATCATGCTTAAAGCTATGATCATTGTACTGAGTGAAGTAATGCCATCTCAGTTATTAACTCCAGTACCACGAGGAATATCATTGAATCTTCTATTATTAATTACACAAAGAATTATAACCTTAATATTAGTAAAGGTCTATACAAATCGTAAAACTTTATTGTTGATGAAATTTGTAAACAATTCATCTTCTTTTCCACATGATAAGTTTATGATACGCTCGTTGTCTGTCTTGGACAATCACTTGGATACGTCTCTCCGTTGTATACCAACTGACTGTTATATTTCTTGCATCTTCCCTGATGATATGATTATTACACGAAAGTGCACTTGGGAACTTATATATTGCATTTTCCTCATGGACTCAAAGGAATATATATATATATATATGTGTGTGTGTGTGTGTGTGTGTGTGTGTGTGTGTGTGTGTGTGTGTGTGTGTGTGTGCGTGTGTGTGTGTGTGTGTGTGTGTGTGTGTGTGTATAAAGTGCCAGCTCTTGCAAAAAAGATTGTGAATGCCAAAGATAACTGTCAGTCACATCGGGACTCAGAAGATAAAAGGCGGGAATGGTAATAATAGTGTGCGGGCCAGAGTCACACTATGATTACCATAGATTACTGTAGTACATTACCTGCTGTACACGAGTCTAGAAAATAACTGTAATGTCTTCAGAATTATACCTCTTACCTTCCATCACTCTGTTAACAAAGGCCTACCGTTGTTATAATGTGAAAATAACGGGAAATGACCATACTTAAGAATTATGTTAATGATGCATCCCCCTCTCAATAGAAAGCTGGGAATCTTATGACAAGAGAGGCGAGAGCCACCACACGAAAGATTTCTCTCGGGTAACCTTGAGGAAGAGTGATATAAGAACGACATTAGCGTGCACTGTGACTGTGGCGGGTGTACCATTGGCCACCCATAGATCTTGCTATCTTTGGGTAAGAGAGGCGCAACCCTGAGGGTGAGAGGTAGTAACCCTAAGGTTAGCGGCGGTAGGGTGATACGTGATGGAGACTGGCGGGTTACGTGCCCTTTGCACAGCTACCTTCCCCTGCCACGCAGTGTTAAGTATTTCCAAGAATGATCAACCTCTTACTTGGGTTTTTACTTAAGTGATTACTCAAACTAAGTAGTAATTATCCTTCATGCTTTCCCAAGGCAGCTTACATTATGATACGTTATGGTTTGATAAGACGTTTAGAGAATCGTTGTCTGGACCCTACTGTGACCCGAGTGGATCCATGACAAAAGAAAACGTATCCTCTTCAGGGGAGACAATTATCTAACCATGCCTCACCAAATTTCAATAAAGTTTTCCTTCCAACATACGGAAATCGTGTCCCTTATGTGATTTTTTTTATATTCGTGTGAGATAAAGGAAACAGGAGGGGAGCTGCATGCTTTTGCTTGTGAGTTTTTAAGTTGGCAGAATGAAAATGTGAGAATTTTAGTTTTTAGAAGAGTGGAATGTGCACAGTTCCTGGGTGATGTGGTTGAGGATTTCCCATACACTCGTGTTCCCCATTAGTATGGTGAAGCCAAACCAATAGAGATTTGTTTGTCATAGCCTACTTACCTGAAGCAGTTGTACGGTTGACTGTGTCCAACAGCGACGCTATATTGTTTGAAGTATCTAATGACAGAATATTACCCAGATTTGCTGTAATCACTTATAGAGAAATTCTCTTTAAGATATACAACTGTCATTTTAGCCGTAAACCACACCCGACGTAATCCAACAACCACAAATATGTTACATAGCAGGACGAGCGATGGTGGTGGGTGATGATGTGGGTGTTGGTGGATAATGGTGCATGTGTTGGTGGGTGATGATGCGAGTGTTGGTGGATAATGGTGCATGTGTTGGTGAGTGATGGTGCGAGTGTTGGTGGATAATGGTGCATGTGTTGGTGAGTGATGGTGCATGTGTTGGTGGATAATGGTGCATGTGTTGGTGGGTGATGGTGCGAGTGTTGGTGGATAATGGTGCCTGTGTTGGTGAGTGATGGTGCGAGTGTTGGTGGGTGATGGTGCATGTGTTGGTGAGTGATGGTGCGGGTGTTGGTGGGTGATGGTATGGATGTTAGCGGGTGAAGATGGGAGTGTAATTATTCATTTGTCTGTACATGTTTGTTGGGTACGTGGAGGAGGGAGTGGGGCCCCATCTCTTAACCTCTCTCTGCTGCTAGACAGCGCGCTGAATGTGTATACACTATCAGCATGTATGTATGATTCGATAACTTGGCATATGTCATTCTTACGTCACTCTGATGCTGTAAAGATTCATCTTTAAAAACTTTTCCCAAATTTTTTGTTCCACTTGGTGTTGTGGAACCTAGTTATTCATGTATGCATCTTTCAAAGAACTGTTCGCTCTGAACATCGTCAGTATGCTTAGGAAAACTTGAAGGCTATGATCAAGTCATTCCTTACTCTTCTCTTTTCCATGGTGGGCGAATATATGACGTCTGTCCTTTCATCGTGAATCATTCCAATGTGGTACCATCTAAGTTGCTCCTCTGGACTTTTTCCATCATTTCTTAATGTATAACTGTGATGGCCAAACTTGAGAACCAAACTCTAGTTTCAGCCTAATATGAAATGTGAATAATGTTGTTTAACACTTCCTTAACCACCTGCTTAGATGGCAGTTCTCATAGCTGCCCTCAGACAAAATTTCGTAATCCACTTGATGGCGTTAGGTTAGTGCATTGTCGAATTTCAAGTCCCTCACAAACACAGGTTTCTGCATCATATATCCTGTTAGACAATTTTCATACATTCCCTCCTTCACTGTGTCCTCTCTTCATTTCTTTCCATTTACTTGAGTTGAACTTCATCTGGTGTATGTCTAAGTCTTCCTGTGAGTTTATGCAATCATCATTCGTTTCTTCACTCATGACATTAACATCATCTGCAATTTTTTTTAGGTATGAGATTTTAGCGGAGCTTCTTAGGGGTGCGATGGAACTGAGAGAGTTACAGAAACAAGGGGTAACAACAACAACAACAACAACAACAACAGTGTTTTATGTGGTAACGCACAGAAAGTAAGATAGCTTTGGGCGAAGAGCTACAGGAGGTGCAGGATTGTGATGGGAAAGAGAGGTCAAGTGAGGTAGGATGAGATGCAGGACGCAGGCCTGGCAGGAGTCCCGCTGTCCTCAGTGCGTGGCGGCTTCCATTTATGCTTGCGCTGCAGGATCACCGTAGGCTTAGCCGTTGGTCATCTACTTACAGCTGTATCTCGAGACGGGCTTAGACGAGGTCTCACACGAATCCTGCCGGAGGTGAGGCACCACAGACACCTTCCAGGAAGATGAAACGTCAAGAATCACGCAGTGACCTTATACTGATGAAGAAGGCTCCCCATGAACTGATCGAGTCATAAGGCAAAGACTTGTACACTTGTTTGAAGTAAGTCGACTCAGCCTGACTGCCTTGCCTTCGGTGACGGATGTATATGGGGCGACAAGATCAGGTTGCGAGGGCGTCATGGGAGACAGGAGACATCACTAACTGGTGAAATCCAGGAAAAGACGGGGTTTCTGTCATTATGGGGGAAGGTAGCTTGTTATGGTCGAAAATCGCAAACTTCGGCTGTGTGAACTTCGTTAGGTTGGGCAATCAATAGGAGACGGCTTTTCCCAGGGAGAGATAAAGTCAGCATGTTACTGGTGTCGCCGCCCAACATCACAAGTTCAATGCAATCATTTCCATACATCAAAAATTGCAGTGGTCCCAGCACAGAGCCCTACAGCATGCCACCGGTAGCCCTGTAACGTATTTTGAAAGTAATGATTTGCGTACTTCCATCCGCTGAAGTAATCCTTCTTCCACTAAGGGATCCTCCTCTTTTCCTCCTTCTTCACCAACTTCCTGAGTCTGGTAATCCAGGAACAAACAACCCACCCATCTTTCTCTTTTGTGTAAAGCAAAGCTCATTGTCTTAAAGGATTCTAAGACATTCCCCTACCCTAAATCCATATCGTCTCCCAAATGTAGAATTCTAAGACACCTCCCAGCCCCAAATCCATATCGTCTCTCACTTGAGTAGTTCCTCCTTTGTAAGTAATCATTCATTTGTATTCTACTTGTCTCACAAACCACGTTCGTCAATAAGGCCAACCAATCTGTAGTTCCGCGCAATTTCCCGATCTCCTTTCTTAGATACAGGCACGACAGGCATATCGCTTGGCACTAATCCGTCATCAGACGACATAATGAACGAAATTTGAAAAATCTCGTGGTGAAGAGGTTAGCGTTCCTGACCATGACACATTCACAGGCCGACCGGAGTCAAGCGCATAGGTTCGAATCCTGTTGCGGCAGTCGGCCCGCAGTCAACCCAGCTGTTCATTCACCTCCAGAGGTTGGTCGATAAAATGGGTACGTGGCTTACCCTAGGGTATATATATGTATATATATATATATATATATATATATATATATATATATATATATATATATATATATATATATATATATATATATATATATATATATTTATATATATATATATAAATATATATATATATATATATATATATATATATATATATATATATATATATATATATATATATATATATATATATATATATATATGATTATTACACGAAAGTGGACTTAGGAACTTACCGTGTTCCATTTCCAGGTGGACTCATGAAAAAAGAAGATATATATATAAGGGGAGTAGGGGAGGAATAGGTTGTATTTAGGGAAGCAGTGATGGCTTGTGCAAAAGATGCTTGTGGCATGAGAAGCGTGGGAGGCGGGTCGATTAGAAAGGGTAGTGAGTGGTGGGATGAAGAAGTAAGATTATTACCGACAGAGAAGAGAGAGGCTTTTGGATGATTTTTGCAGGGAAATAATGCAAATGAGTGGGAGATGTATATAAGAAAGAGGCAGGAGGTCAAGAGAAAGGTCCAAGAGGTGAAAGAGAGGGCAAATGAGAGTTGGGGTGAGAGAGCATCATAAATTTTAGGGAGAACAAAAAGATGTTTTGGAAGGAGGTAAATAGAGTGCGTAAGACAAGGGAACAAATTGGAACATCAGTGAAGAAGGCGAATGGGGAGGTGATAACAAGGAGTGGTGATGTGAGGAGATGGAGTGAGTATTTTGATGGTTTGTTAAATGTGTTTGATGATAGAGAGGCGGATATACGGTGTTTTGGTCGAGGTGGTGTGCAAAGTGAGATGGTTGGGGAAAATGATTTGGTAAACAGAGAAGAGGTAGTAAAAGCTTTGCGGAAGATGAAGGCCGGCAAGGAAGCGGGTTTAGATGGGATTGCAGTGAAATTTATCAAAAAAGAGGTGACTGTATTGTTGACTGGTTGGTAAGGTTATCTAATGTATGTATGACTCATGGTGAGGTGCCTGAGGACTGGCGAAATGCTTGCATAGTGCCATTGTACAAAGGCAAAGGGGATAAAAGTGAGTGCTCAAATTACAGAGGTATAGGTTTGTTGGGTATCCCTGAGAAATTCTACGGATGGGTATTGATTGAGAGGGTGAAGGCATGTACAGAGCATCAGATTGGGGAAAAGCAGTGTGGTTTCAGAAGTGGTAGAGGATGTGTGGATCAGGTGTTTGCTTTGAAGAATGTATGTAAGATATACTTAGAAAAGCAAATGGATTTGTATGTAGCATTTATGGATCTGGAGAAGGCATATGATAGAGTTGATAGAGATGCTCTGTGGAAGGTATTATGAATATATGGTGTGGGAGGCAAGTTGTTAGAAGCAGTGAAAAGTTTTTATCGAGGATGTAAGGCATGTGTACTTGTAGGAAGAGAGGAAAGTGATTGGTTCTCCGTGAATGTTGGTTTGCAGCAGGGGTGCGTGATGTTTCCATGGTTGTTTAATTTGTTTATGGATGGGGTTGTTAGTGAGGTGAATGCAAGAGTTTTGGAAAGAGGGGCAAGTATGCAGTCTGTTGTGGATGAGAGAGCTTGGGAAGTGAGTCAGTTGTTGTTCGCTGACGATACAGCGCTGGTGGCTGATTCATGTGAGAAACTGCAGAAGCTGGTGACTGAGTTTGGTAAAGTATGTGTAAAAGAAAGCTGAGAGTAAATGTGAATAAGAGCAAGGATATTAGGTACAGTAGTGCTGAGGGACAAGTCAGTTGGGAGGTAAGTTTGAATGGAGAAAAACTGGAGGAAGTGAAGTGTTTTAGATATCTGGGAGTGGATCTGGCAGCGGATGGAACCATGGAAGCGGAAGTTAATCATGGGGTGGGGGAGGGGGCGAAAGTTCTGGGAGCGTTGAAGAATGTGTGGAAGTCGTAAACGTTATCTTGGAAAGCAAAAATGGGTATGTTTGAAGGAATAGTCGTTCCAACAATTTTATATGGATATGGTTGCAAGGCGTGGGCTATAGATAGAGTTGAGCGGAGGAGGGTGGATGTGCTGGAAATGAGATGTTTGAGGACAATATATGGTGTGAGGTGGTTTGATCGAGTAAGTAATGAAAGGGTAAGAGAGATGTGTGGTAATAAAAAGAGTGTGGTTGAGAGAGCAGAAGAGGGTGTTTTGAAATGGTTTGGTCACATGGATAGAATGAGTGAGGTAGGCTGACAAAAAGGATATATGTGTAGGAGGTGGAGGGAACGAGGAGAAGTGGAAAGTGGAGGTGGAAAAATGGAGTGAAAAAGATTTAGAGTGATCGGGGGCCTGAACATGCAGGAGGGTGAAAGGAGGGCAAGGAATAGAGTGAATTGGAACGATGTGGTATACCGGGGTCGACGTGCTGTCAAGGGATTGAACAAGGGCATGTAAAGCATCTGGGGTAAACCATGGAAGGTTTTGTGGGGCCTGGATGTGGAAAGGGAGCTTTTTCACTCCCTCCTTCCACCTCCAATTTGGTCTCCCACTTCTCGTTCCCTCCACCTCTGACACATATCCTCTTTGTAAATCTTTCGTTACTCATTCTCTCCATGTGGCCAAACCTTTTCAATACACCCTCTTCTCGTCTGTCAACCACACTCTTTTCATTACCACCCATGTCTCTTACCCTTTCGTTACTTACTTGATCAAACCACCTCACACCACATATTATCCTCAAGCATCTCATTTCCAACACATCCACGCTCCTCCGCACAACCCTATCTATAGCCCACGCCTCGCAACCACATAACATTGTTGGAACCACTATTCTTTCAAACATACCCGTTTTTGCTTTCCGAGATAATGTTCTCGCCTTCCACACATTCTTCAACGCTCCCAGAACTTTCGCCCCCTCCCCCACCCAGTGACTCACTTCCGCCTCCATGGTTTCATCCGCTGCGAAATCCACTCCCAGATGTCTAAAAAAAAAACTTTACTTCCTCCAGTTCTTCTTCATTCAAACCTACCTCCCAACTGACTTGTCCCTCAACCCTACTCTACCTAATAACCTTGTTCTTATTCACATCTGCTCTCACCTTTGTTCCTTCACACACTTTACCAAACTTAGTCACCAGCTTCTGCAGTTTCTCACACGAATCAGCCACCAGCGCTGTATCATCAGCAAACAACGACTGACTCACTTCCCAAGCCCTCTCATAGACAACAGACTGCATATATATCGCTAATGGGATGCCTTAATTAGGGTCTCAGCTGCCCGTGCCGTCTCAGCTGAAATTCAAAAAAAGTCTATGCACATTTCTTCAGTACGTATGGAGATACTTCATCATGAACAAGAGCTTTATCTGGATCAAGGCAGTTCAACAGTATTTTCCACCTATCTCGGTGTTTTTCAAGACCTCCCCCATCCTATATCGCTGGTGTCTTTCACCGTAAAAACGTTTTTGAACTTATTTAGGTCTTATAACTTTCAAGTCATATTTTACGATTCTTCCCTCTGAATCCCTGAGGCTGATTAAGTGCTCTTCAACTGACATTATATTAAATCTTTGGTAAGGTTTGGGATTGTCTTTTGTTTTTTCCTCAGAAAAGAAATATCCTTTTCAAAGACTGTCAGCTCCCCATCTTTATCTTGTTATATTAGTTTTTTCATACCTTCTAACGACTGGCAGGCTGTTGTGCTGCCTACATCTCTTCCACATTATGTCGCCACTTTCATTCTCTTCTTGTCATCTTGAACAAAACTCTATTTTTTCTCTCTATTTCAAGCTAAAAGTAGCTATATACTAATTATGTTATAATACATAATTACGCAAAGTCTGACACAAGTGATCTTTATCATACTGTCCTAAAAGAAATTCTCTACCTCTGTGTAGTATCCTTGATCATTTTCATGAGTTGATTTCCTCTGCTGTTTTTATGTCCTCATTAATCACGTGATCGACCTCAAGGATTGATGATTTTTCTTTTTTTTTCGTCACAGGCAGCGTATCTTATTTAATAATTTGAATTTTTACAATACTATCAATTTGGATGATTTGAGTACCTATGATTTTGGTGTGCATAGTGACATGCTCAACAAAGAAAATATTCCCTTTATGCACTCTATAAAAGCTTTTATCTCAAGGACTCTCTATGAGGATCTAGTCTCCCTGTCTGTTTCTTAGCTATAGAATCCCACCATTAATAGTAATGACCATCTCTGGAGAAGTGTGTATCTTCTTGCTCCATGTACCATTCTGATTCTTCCTTCGTTTTCAACCCTGATAAATGGTATAGGTAAATGTAGGTGATGGAGTGTGTTGGTGGATGATTGTGTAAGCGGATGATGGACAAAATGTTTTGTCTCAGGGTAGACACTTACAACGAGCATCAAGTTTCTTGCTTAATTTCATATTATATCCTCGTTTTGTTCTATCCTGACATCTTATGGAGGACTAACTGTTTCTTCGCTCCGCCATCAGTCAGGTTTAAAAAGTTTAAGGTTGCGTTCAGGTAACACACACACACACACACACACACACACACACACACACACACACACACACACACACACACACACACACACACACACACACACACAAACATACACACAAACACATCACTCTTCAATCTTTTAAGGTTTGTTAATCTCAGGCCTCCAACATTTCTGTGTAATTCAGTTCTCTTAATTCTAATACCGCATTTGTCGCCTTCCTCTAAGAGACATTCTGTTTACGATCTTTCGTCCTTCTTTAGATGCGGTGACCAGACTTGGGGAAGGATATTCTAGTATGACCTTATGATAGATGTAAATAGTTTGGTAAATATTTCATGATTCATGAACTGGATCTTTTCTATAATAATTACAAACGGTCTGTTGGTCACCTAACTATTCTCCTGCGGTAGGACACTGGCGACAGATTAAGGACGAAGTCAACTTATTTACAAATTCCTCTGACATATAGTTTCCTACAGCTTATTTCTTAATGGACGATAATCATACAAAATCCTTCTTTCGCTGTTACCCAACCTCATAAATTTACTTTACTCAGCTAAACTTCATAAACTAACGTATCAGACCACCTTTAGAAGCTGTCAATTTCCCCTCGTAATTTGAGGCCATCCACTTCGCTTCTCACTTCCCTCATGACCTCATCTGCAAACATATTCAGGCAGGACTCCATACCTTCTTGTGAGTCATTCTCATAGATCAAGAAGAATAACGAACTTGGAACAGAACCCAGTGGTATTCTGCCGGTGACCTTCATCCATTTTGAGAAAGGAAACTCTGACATGCGTCATTTGTTGCCTTCCATGATCATAATCATCCTTCCATTAGGGGAATCTTTCTGGTGATCCAACTTCTTAACCAGAGTTCCAATTCTTGCGGTGGCGATCTACATTAGAAAAAAAAAGAAAAAATTATCATTTGTCTATGACAGAGCTCACTCTCTCGTAGAAATTTAAGAGGATCATTGCACATGACCTCCTTGAATTAAATCCGTTTTGTCTCTCATGAAGGTAATCTATCCTTTCTGGGAAATTATCCAAATTCTCTCATCCTTTCGAGTAATATACAGACAACACACATTAGTGAGACTGGGATGTAGCTCACCGTTACTGAGACCGGTCTGTAGCTCAGAGCTAGTGAGATCGGTCTGTAGGTCAGCGTTAGTGGGACCGGTCTGTAGCTCAACATCAATGAGACCGGTCTGTAGGCCAACGTTAGTGAGACTGACCTGTAGTTCAGCGTTAGTGAGATCGGTCTGTAGCTCAGCGTTAGTGAGACTGGTCTGTAGGTCAGCATTAGTGAGTAGTTCAGCGTTAGTGAGACCGGTCTGTACCTCAGCGTTAGTGAGAACGGCCTGTAGCTCAGCGTTAGTGAGACCGGTCTGTAGCTGAGCATTAGTGAGACCGGTCTGTAGCTCAGCGTTAGTGAGACCAGCCTGTAGCTCAGCGTTAGTGAGACTGGTCTGTAGCTCAGCATTAGTGAGACCGGTCTGTAGCTCAGCGCTAGTGACATCGACCTGTAGCTCAGCGTTAGTGAGACCGGTCTGTAGCTAAGCGTTAGTGAGGCCGGTCTATAGTTCAACGTTAGCGAGACCGGTCTATAGCTCAGCATTAGTAAGGCCGGCCTGTGGCTCAGCGTTAGTGAAAATCAGTCTGTAGCTCAGCGTTAATGAGACCGCTCTATAGCTCAGCGTTAGTGACACCAGCCTGTACCTCAGCATTAGTGAGACGGGTCTGTATCTCAGCGTTAGTGAGACCAGTCTTTAATTCAGCGTTAGTGAGACCAGCATGTAGCACAGCGTTAATGAGACCGACTTGTAGCTCAGCGTTACTGAGACCGCTCTGTAGCTCAGCGTTAGTGAGACCAGTCTATAGATCAGCACTAGTGAGACCGGCCTGTAGCTCAGTATTAGTGAGATCGGCTTGTAGCTCAGCGGTGGTGAGACTGGTCTTTAGCCCAGAGTTACTGATACCGGTTTGTAGCTCAGCATTAGTGAGACAGGCCTGTAGCTCTGCGTTAGTGAGACCCGTCTGTAACTCAGCGTTAGTGAGAATGGCCTGTAGCTCAGTGTTAGTGAGACCGGTTTGTAGCTCAGCGTTAGTGAGACCGGCTTGTAGCTCAGCGTTAATGAGACTGGGATGCAGCTCAGCGTTGGTGAAACCGGTCTGTATTCAGTGTTAGTGAGACCGGTCTGTAGCTCAGCGTTCGTGAGACCGGTCTGTAACTCAGCGTTAGTGACATTGGCCTGTAGCTCAGCGTTAATGAGACCAGCAGGTAGCTCAGCGTTAGTGAGACCAGCATGTAGCTTAGCGTTAGTGAGACCTGTCTCAAGCTTAGCGTTAGTGAGACCATTCTGGTGCTCAGCGTTATTGAGACTGATCTGTAGCTCAACGTTAGTGAGGCCCGTCGGTAGCTCACCATTAGTGGGATCAGCCTGAAGCTCAGCGTTACTGAGACCGGTCTCTACCTCAGCGTTAGTGACACCGGTCTCTACCTCAGCGTTAGTGAGACCAGTCTGTAGCTCAGCGTTATTGTGACCGGTCTGCAGTTCAGTTTTAGTGAGGTCGGTCTGTAGCTCAGCGTTAGTGAGACCGGCCTGTAGCTCAGCGTTAGTGAGACCGGTCTGTAGCTCAGCGTTAGTGAGACCGGTATCTAGCTCAGCGTAAATGAGACTGGTCTGTACCTCAGCGTTAGAGACCGGTCTGTAGCTCAGCGTTAGTGAGACTGGCCTGCAGCCTAGTGTCCGTGAGACTTTTCTTTAGCTCAGCGTTAGTGAGACCGGTCTGTAGCTCAGCGGTAGTGAGACTGGCCTGCAGCCTAGTGTCCGTGAGACTTTTTTTTAGCTCAGCGTTAGTGAGACCGGTTTCTAGCTCAGCGTTAGTGAGACCGGCCTGTAACTCAGCGTTAGTGAGACCTTCCTGTAGCTCAGCGTTAGTGAGACCGGTTTCTAGCTCAGCGTTAGTGAGACCGGTCTGTAGCTCAGCCTTAGTGAGACCGGTCTTTAGCTCAGCGTTAGTGAGACCGGTCTGTAGTTCAGCGTTAGTGAGACCGATCTGTAGCTCAGCATAAGTACGACCGGTCTGTAGCTCAGCTCTACTGAGAGCGGCCTGTAGCTCAGCGTTAGTGAGACCGGTCTGTAGCTCAGCGTTAGTGAGACCGGTCTGTAGCTCAGCGTTAATGAGACCGGTCTGTACCGCAACTTTAGCGAGACCGGTATGTAGGTCAGCGTTAGTGACACTGGCCTGTAGCCTAGTGTTCGTGAGACTTTTCTTTAGCTCAGCGTTAGTGAAATCGGTCTGTAGCTCAGCGTTAGTGAGACTGGTCTATAGCTCAGGGTTAGTGAGACCGGCCTGTAGCTCAGCTTCAGTGAGACCGGTCTGCATTCAGGATTAGTGAGATCGGTGTGAAGCTCAGCGTTAGTGAGACCGACTTGTAGCTCAGCGTTAGTGATAATGGGATGTAGCTCAGCGTTAGTGATACTGGGATGTAGCTCAGCGTTAGTGAGACCTTTGTAGTTCAGTGTTAGTGAGACTGGTGTGTAGCTCAGCGTTAGTGAGACTGGTCTGTATTCAGTGTCAGTCGGACCGTTCTGTAGCTCAGCGTTAGTGAGACCTGTCTTTAGCTTAGCGTTAGTTAGACCAGCCTGTAGCTCAGCGTTAATGAGACCGTTCTGTAGCTCAGCGTTAGTGAGACCAGTCTTTTTCTCAGCGTTAGTGAGATCGGTCTGTAGTTCAGCGTTAGTGAGACCGGTCTCTAGCACAGCGTTAGTGAGATTGGCCTGTAGGTCAGCGTTAGTGAGACCGGTCTGTAGCTCAGAGTTAGTGACACCAGTCTGTAACTCAGCGTTAGTGAGACCAGTCTGTAGTTGAACGTTATTGAGACCGGTCTGTAGCTCAGCATAAGTGAGACCGGTCTGTAGCTCAGCTTTACTGAGACCGGCCTGTAGCTCAGCGTTAGTGAGACCGGTCTGTAGCTCAGCGTTAGTGACACCGGTCTGTAGCTCAGCGTTAATGAGACTGGTGTGTAGCTCAGCGTTAGTGAAACTGGTCTGTAGCTCAGCGTTAGTGAGACTTGCCTGTAGCTTAGTGTTCGAGACTTTTCTGTAGCGCACCGCTCAGTGAAACCGGTCTGTAGCTCTTCCTTCGTGAGACCGGTCTTTAGCTCGGTGTTATTGAGACCGACCTGTAGTTCAGCATTAATGAGACCGGTCTGTAGCTCAGCGTTAGTGAGACCGGTATCTAGCTCAGCGTTAATGAGACTGGTCTGTACCTCAGCGTTAGAGACCGGTCTGTAGCTCAGCGTTAGTAAGACCGGTCTGTAGCTCAGCGGTAGTGAGACTGGCCTGCAGCCTAGTGTCCGTGAGACTTTTCTTTAGCTCAGCGTTAGTGAGACCGGTTTCTAGCTCAGCGTTAGTGAGACCGGCCTGTAACTCAGCGTTAGTGAGACCTTCCTGTAGCTCAGCGTTAGTGAGACCGGTTTCTAGCTCAGCGTTAGTGAGACCGGTCTGTAGCTCAGCCTTAGTGAGACCGGTCTTTAGCTCAGCGTTAGTGAGACCGGTCTGTAGCTCAGCGTTAGAGACCGGTCTGTAACTCAGCGTTAGTAAGACCGGTCTGTAGCTCAGCGTTAGTGAGACAGGTCTGTAGCTCAGCGTTAGTGAGACAGGTCTGTTGCTCAGCGTTAGTGAGACAGGTCTGTAGCTCAGCGTTAGTAAGACCGGCCTATAGCTCAGCGTTAGTGAGACAGGTCTGTAGCTCACCGTTAGTGAGACAGGTCTGTAGCTCAGCGTTAGTGAGACAGGTCTGTAGCTCACCGTTAGTGACACAGGTCTGTAGCTCAGCGTTAGTAAGACCGGTCAGTAGGTCAGCGCTTCTTCTCTGTCCCCTTTATAAAAGACAGGTATGAAGTTTGGGAGCGGGGGGCCAGAAATCCTCCCCTCCTTGTACTTTTTTAACTTTCTAAAATGGGAAACAGAAGAAGGAGTCACGCGGGGAGTGCTCATCCTCCTCGAAGGCTCAGATTGGGGTGCCTAAATGTGTGTGGATGTAACCAAGATGTGAAAAAAGGAGAGATAGGTAGTATGTTTGAGGAAAGGAACCTGGATGTTTTGGCTCTGAGTGAAACGAAGCTCAAGGGTAAAGGGGAAGAGTGGTTTGGGAATGTCTGGGGAGTAAAGTCAGGGGTTAGTGAGAAGACAAGAGCAAGGGAAGGAGTAGCAATATTCCTGAAACAGGAGTTGTGGGAGTATGTGATAGAATGTAAGAAAGTAAATTCTCGATTAATATGGGTAAAACTGAAAGTTGATGGAGAGAGATGGGTGATTATTGGTGCATATGCACCTGGGCACGAGAAGAAAGATCATGAGAGGCAAGTGTTTTGGGAGCAGCTGAATGAGTGTGTTAGTGGTTTTGATGCACGAGACCGGGTTATAGTGATGGGTGATTTGAATGCAAAGGTTAGTAATGTGGCAGTTGAGGGAATAATTGGTATACATGGGGTGTTCAGTGTTGTAAATGGAAATGGTGAAGAGCTTGTAGATTTATGGGCTGAAAAAGGACTGATGATTGGGAATACCTGGTTTAAAAAGCGAGATATACATAAGTATACTTATGTAAGTAGGAGAGATGGCCAGAGAGCGTTATTGGATTACGTGTTAATTGACAGGCACACGAAAGAGAGACTTTTGGATGTTAATGTGCTGAGAGGTGCAACTGGAGGGATGTCTGATCATTATCTTGTGGAGGCTAAGGTGAAGATTTGTATGGGTTTTCAGAAAAGAAGAGTGAATGTTGGGGTGAAGAGGGTGGTGCGAGTAAGTGAGCTTGGGAAGGAGACTTGTGTGAGGAAGTACCAGGAGAGACTGAGTACAGAATGGAAAAAGGTGAGAACAATGGAAGTAAGGGGAGTGGGGGAGGAATGGGATGTATTTAGGGAATCAGTGATGGATTGCGCAAAAGATGCTTGTGGCATGAGAAGAGTGGGAGATGGGTTGATTAGAAAGGGTAGTGATTGGTGGGATGAAGAAGTAAGAGTATTAGTGAAAGAGAAGAGAGAGGCATTTGGACGATTTTTGCAGGGAAAAAATGCAATTGAGTGGGAGATGTATAAAAGAAAGAGACAGGAGGTCAAGAGAAAGGTGCAAGAGGTGAAAAAAAGGGCAAATGAGAGTTAGGGTGAGAGAGTATCATTAAATTTTAGGGAGAATAAAAAGATGTTCTGGAAGGAGGTAAATAAAGTGCGTAAGACAAGGGAGCAAATGGGAACTTCAGTGAAGGGCGCAAATGGGGAGGTGATAACAAGTAGTGGTGATGTGAGAAGGAGATGGAGTGAGTATTTTGAAGGTTTGTTGAATGTGTTTGATGATAGAGTGGCAGATATAGGGTGTTTTGGTCGAGGTGGTGTACAAAGTGAGAGGGTTAGGGAAAATGATTTGGTAAACAGAGAAGAGGTAGTAAAAGCTTTGCGGAAGATGAAAGCCGGCAAGGCAGCAGGTTTGGATGGTATTGCAGTGGAATTTATTAAAAAAAGGGGGTGACTGTATTGTTGGCTGGTTGGTAAGGTTATTTAATGTATGTATGACTCATGGTGAGGTGCCTGAGGATTGGCGGAATGCGTGCATAGTGCCATTGTACAAAGGCAAAGGGGATAAGAGTGAGTGCTCAAATTACAGAGGTATAAGTTTGTTGAGTATTCCTGGTAAATTATATGGGAGGGTATTGATTGAGAGGGTGAAGGCATGTACAGAGCATCAGATTGGGGAAGAGCCGTGTGGTTTCAGAAGTGGTAGAGGATGTGTGGATCAGGTGTTTGCTTTGAAGAATGTATGTGAGAAATACTTAGAAAAGCAAATGGATTTGTATGTAGCATTTATGGATCTGGAGAAGGCATATGATAGAGTTGATAGAGATGCTCTGTGGAAGGTATTAAGAATATATGGTGTGGGAGGCAAGTTGTTAGAAGCAGTGAAAAGTTTTTATCGAGGATGTAAGGCATGTGTACGTGTAGGAAGAGAGGAAAGTGATTGGTTCTCAGTGAATGTAGGTTTGCGGCAGGGGTGTGTGATGTCTCCATGGTTGTTTAATTTGTTTATGGATGGGGTTGTTAGGGAGGTGAATGCAAGAGTTTTGGAAAGAGGGGCAAGTATGAAGTCTGTTGGGGATGAGAGAGCTTGGGAAGTGAGTCAGTTGTTGTTCGCTGATGATACAGCGCTGGTGGCTGATTCATGTGAGAAACTGCAGAAGCTGGTGACTGAGTTTGGTAAAGTGTGTGAAAGAAGAAAGTTAAGAGTAAATGTGAATAAGAGCAAGGTTATTAGGTACAGTAGGGTTGAGGGTCAAGTCAATTGGAAGGTGAGTTTGAATGGAGAAAAACTGGAGGAAGTGAAGTGTTTTAGATATCTGGGAGTGGATCTGGCAGCGGATGGAACCATGGAAGCGGAAGTGGATCATAGGGTGGGGGAGGGGGCGAAAATTCTGGGAGCCTTGAAGAATGTGTGGAAGTCGAGAACATTATCTCGGAAAGCAAAAATGGGTATGTTTGAAGGAATAGTGGTTCCAACCATGTTGTATGGTTGCGAGGCGTGGGCTATGGATAGAGTGATGCGCAGGGGGATGGATGTGCTGGAAATGAGATGTTTGAGGACAATGTGTGGTGTGAGGTGGTTTGATCGAGTAAGTAACGTAAGGGTAAGAGAGATGTGTGGAAATAAAAAGAGCGTGGTTGAGAGAGCAGAAGAGGGTGTTTTGAAATGGTTTGGGCACATGGAGAGAATGAGTGAGGAAAGATTGACCAAGAGGATATATGTGTCGGAGGTGGAGGGAACGAGGAGAAGAGGGAGACCAAATTGGAGGTGGAAAGATGGAGTGAAGAAGATTTTGTGTGATCGGGGCCTGAACATGCAGGAGGGTGAAAGGAGGGCAAGGAATAGAGCGAATTGGAGCGATGTGGTATACCGGGGTTGACGTGATGTCGGTGGATTGAATCAGGGCATGTGAAGCGTCTGGGGTAAACCATGGAAAGCTGTGTAGGTATGTATATTTGCGTGTGTGGACGTATGTATATACATGTGTATGGGGTGGGTTGGGCCATTTCTTTCGTCTGTTTCCTTGCGCTACCTCGCAAACGCGGGAGACAGCGGAAAAAAAAAAAAAAAATGAAGTTTGCACTCCTACATTCCCTTAGTACTTTGCCTTTTTCCAGCGATATATCATCATCTTCATCGCATCATATCTAGTGAAATTATATCTTTCCATGAGGCTTGCAGAGGTCTAGACGCATAAGTATTCTGTTAATGTCTTTACTAGAAATCTCTGAGCTTTCTTATTTCGTCTCAGTGATGGGCATATGTCTTCCACTGTAAAATCACCTCTGAACTTGTCATTCATTCTGTCTCTCACATATCCTTGCATTATCCTCCACAACCTTTCCTTCTGAATTCCTTAGCCTGATTAGCTGCTCTTTAAAGGACAAGTTACACTTGATTTTACAGAGATGTTTTGGATTTTCTGCTGTCTTTTCAACAATACTCTATTCAATGATTCTCTCTTACTCTGTTCTCATCTTGCTATGCTCACTCGCTCTTGTTCTTATCTATCTCTTTATTCATCATATTTTGTCGCTGTCTCCTGTGTTAGCGAGGTAGCGCAAGGAAACAGACGAAAGAATGGCCCAACCCACCCACATGCACATGTATATACATACACGTCCACACAGGCATATATACATACCTATACATCTCAACGTATATATATATATATATATATATATATATATATATATATATATATATATATATATATATATATATATATATATATATATATATATATATATATATATATATATATATATATATATATATATATATATATATATATATATATACATACATATATATATATATATATATATATATATATATATATATATATATATATATATATATATATATATATATATATATATATATATATATATGTAGACAATTCATACTGTCTGCCCATATTCATTCTCGTCGCCACCCCGCCACACATGAAATGACAACCCCCTCCCCCCGCATGTGCGCGAAGTATAGCTAGGAAAAGACAACAAAGGCCACATTCGTTCACACTCAGCTGTCATGTATAATGCACCGAAACCACAGCTCCCTTTCCACATCCAGGCCCCACACAACTTTCCGTAGTTTACCCAAGACGCTTCACATACCCTGGTTCAATCCATTGACAGCACGTCGACCCCGGTATACTACATAGTTCCAATTCACTCTATTCCTTGCACGCCTTTCACCCTCCTGCATATTCAGACCTCGATCATTCAAAATCTTTTTCACTTCATCTTTCCACCTTCAATTTGGTCTCCCACTTCTCCTCGTTCCCTCCACCTCCGACACATATATCCTCTTGGTCAATCTTTCCTCACTCATTCTCTCCATGTGATCAAACCATTTCAAAACACCCTCTTCTGCCCTCTCAACCACACTCTTTTTATTACCACACATTTCTCTTGCCCTTTCTTTACTTACTCGATCAAACCACCTCACACCACATACCGTCCTCAAACATCTCATTTCCAGCACATCCACCCTCCTGCGCACAACTCTATCTATAGCCCACGCCTTGCAACCATATAACATTGTTGGAACCACCATTCCTTCAAACATACCCATTTTTGCTTTCCAAGATAACGTTCTCGACTTCCAAACATATTTCAACGCTCCCAGAACTTTCGCCCCCTCCCCCACCCTATGATTCATTTGCGCTTCCATGGTTCCATCCGCTGCCAGATCCACTTACCAGATATCTAAAACACTTCACTTCCTCCATTTTTCTCCATTCAAACTTACCTCCCAGTTGCCTTGTCCCTCAACTCTACTGTACCTAGTAACCTTGCTCTTATTCACATTTACTCTCAGCTTTCTTCTTTCACACACTTTACAAAACTCAGTCACCAGCTTCTGTAGTTTCTCACCCGAATCAGTCACCAGCGCTGTATAATCAGCGAACAACAACTGACTCACTTCCCAAGCTCTTTCATTCACAACAGACTGTATACTTGCCCCTCTTTCCAAAACTCTTGCATTCACCTCCTTAACAATCCCATCCATAAACAAATTAAACAATTCTTATTCCTTGGAAATGCTGGCTGGTTGGAGTGTCGCCTGTATCTTTGTAACATCAATCTAGAATTTTTCACTTTTTGATATAATGTGTATGATTACATTTGTAATGATCATATGTGTGTTACGGGAATGGAGTTTTTCAACTCGTGTCGTCCCGTCTTTTAAGAATCCCGTATATATGTACCATGTCTTCACATGTCTGTGTGTATATAGAGAAACACACACCCCAGCACAAGCAAGGAATTCATTTCTCGACTGACTGGCTATGGGCCGACTGTCGCGCCCAGGATTCGAACCTATGCATGCCTGATCCCGGCGGGCCGGCGCTGACTCATGGTCAGTAACGCTCAGTAACGCTAGCCACTGCACCATAGAGGCCCGTGTGTATGTGTGTGTGTGTGTGTGTGTGAGGGTCGAGTTTACAAGTGGCAGTTGATGGACCAGCAACAGGAACTGTTGGGAGCCTATCATCCCCTGTGACGTCTCCCTAATGTTCCCGGTGATAGCAGTGCCCAGTGGCCGGGTCTTATCTTGTGTGTAGATTTTATCCTGTGAGTATCGAATACGGATATCGTTGGAAGGCCTCCATTAGGTGTGGGGACGAAAAGCGGAGAGAAAATGTTGAAATGATGAATAGAGAAATAAGCTGTCGTTTATACAGAGGAAGAGAAAGTTTAATGTCTAGCGAGGGACTGAAAGACAAAACAATGATATGAGAAAATGTAAGGATCTTGTACAGATAAGTGAGGACCGGTGCAAGAGGCAACATTGTTTTCATCTGCATTACTTATCATTATCATTATTATTATTATCATCATTATCATTATCATTATCATTATTATCATTATTATTATTATTATCATTATTATTATTATTATTATTATTACTATTATTATTATTATTATTATTATTATTATTATTACTATTATTATTATTATTATTATTATTATTATTATTATTATTATTATTATTATTATCATTGTTATTATAATTGTTATCATTATTTTTGTTATTATTATCATCATTATTATCATTGTTATTATTATCATTATTATTATTATTATTATTATTATTATTATTATTATTATTATTATCATTATTATTATTATCATTATTATTGTTATTATCATTATCATTATTATTATTATTATTACTATTATTATCATTATTATGATTATTATTATCATTGTTATTATCATTATCATCACTATCATCATCATCATCATCATCATAATATTTCTTCGCCCTTTCCCGCATCAACAGACAAAGAAATGGTCTCATTCGCTCACATCCATTGCATACCTATCAAGTGTAATGCACCGAAACCACAATCAGTCCCCACAGTAGCTTTCTGTTGTTTCTTTAAGCCAATTCGTATGCCCTGGTTCGGTCCATTGACAGCGCGTCGCCCGCTGTATACCACATCGTTCCGGCATGTTCAGGCTCCATGCACTCAAAACCTTATGTACTTCATCCTTCTATCTTCAATTCGTTATCTCCCTTCTTCTTGTTCCCTTGTCACCCGTCCATAAACAAGTTAAACATTCATAGTGACATCCCACATCCCTGCCGCAGACCCACCTTCACCTACAACCACTCACTCTCCACTCTACCTAGTCGCACACAGCCTAACTCTCTTGGTAAATACTTCTCACTGCTTTTCATAGCTTTTCTTCCAAACTCTATATTGCTAATACCATGGAGAGATCTGTGGAACCTGGATCCGTAGCTGTCTAAGGTAGAATTAAGGTAATGTGAAGACTGTTCAGACTGTGATACTGGAGGCTTCCGGAAGGTGTACCGTACTGCATGTATAGGTCGTGGAAAGAGGTACAGTGTGGTGGAATGAAGATTCTAAAAAGGTGGTTGAGAAAAATACAAGGTTTGAAAGAAGCTGAATCAGCCAGAAGATAGTGATGAATGTTAGAAGCTTTTGTCAATGGTCACGGAAGAAACAGATGCAGAGAGAGAGAGAGAGAGAAAGAGAGAGAGAGAGAGAGAGAGAGAGAGAGAGAGAGAGAGAGAGAGAGAGAGAGAGAGAGAGAGAGAGAGAGAGAGGCATTTGGGAGAAGACATTACAAAGAAGTGAGAATCTTAAAAGCTCTTAGAAAATGGGAAACTCAGGACGTATGATTGAATGGTATCATCTGTGATGTTGTGGAATGGTTGTGGGACGGATCAGAAAAGTGCGTTTGGAAGCATGGAAAAGTGTCCAGGTCCCCGGGGACTGAGAGAAGAGACAATCGTTCGAGGAGGATGCAATTAAGTTAGGTTAAGAATAATAGAGTAATGGACCTCCCAATTACAGTTGGTAAGAGTGTATGGTAGGATAGTGATTGATCCTGTTATAACCAATAGTGTTCCCTAGTTGGTGATAAGCAGGGTGGGTTTAGCAGGGGAAAATAAGATGCAAATCGCGTTTTTTGCGTTTCGCCAAGTAGTGAATAAAGCTTTATAGAAAAGATGTCATATGAATGGATCTTAAAAAAACAAGTTATGATAGAATTAATACAAAGGCAATATGTGGAATTTTGATCTCTGTAAGCTGTGTACGGGAGATTCGTGAATGTTGTTATTAGCTCTCTTAATAGTTGTAGCGCATATGTGTGAGAGAAATGGTGATATGAGTGAGTGGTTTGCAATCAGGAGTGCGTCAGGGTTGTGCGGTGTCGACATAGGCTGAGACCCTAGGGGAGCGGGATGGTTGTGGTGCGTTACTTAATCATGGCGAGACAATGGAAGTTACCGCATTCTTTATGTACAGCTTGTGGTATAATTCGTGGTTAAAACAGATAAAGACAAATAAAATGGTGGGCTGGCATGATTATATATTTTTTCTCCCTCTTTTTTATGTCAGCTGAAATATAAGGGATGTAACCAAGAAAGGAGAGATAGGTAGTATGTTTGAGGAAAGAAACCTGGATAATCTGGCTCTGAGTGAAACGAAGCTCAAGGGTAAAGGGGAAGAATGGTTTGGGAAAGTCTTGGGAGTAGAATTCGGGGTTGGTGAGAGGACAAGAGCTATGGAAGGAGTAGCACTGCTCCTGAAGCAGAAGCTGTGGGAATTTGTGATAGAGTGTAAGAAAGTAAACTCTAGACTGATGTGGGTAAAACTGGGAGTGGATGGAGAGAGATGGGTGACTATTGGTGCATATGCACCTAGGCATGAAAGAAAGATCGTAAGAGGCAAGTGTTTTGAGAGCAGCTGAGTGAGTCTGATTTAAATGCGAAGGTGAGTAATGTGATAGTTGAGGGTATAATTGGTGCACATGGGGCATTCAGTGTTGTGAATGGAGATGAAGAACCTGTGAATCTGTGTGCTGAAAGAAGATTGGTGACTGGGAATACCTGGTTTAAAAAGAGAGATATACATTAGAATACGAATGTGATAAGGAGAGATGGTCAAAGGGCATTATTGGATTACGTGTTGATGGAGAGGCGGGTAAAAGAGACACTTTTGGATGTTAATGTGCTGAGAAGGGCAGCTGTAGGTATGTCTGATCACTATCTTGTGGAGGCGAAGGTGAAGATTTGTAGAGGTTTTCAAAAAAGAAGAGAGGATGTTGGGGAGAAGAGAGTGATGAGAGTAAGTGACCCTGGAAAGGACACTTGTTTGAGGAAGTAACAGGAGAGATTGAATGTAGAAAAGCACAAAGTGACAGCAAATAACGTGAGGAGAGTGGGTGAGGAATGGGAATTATCTAGGGAAGCAGTGATGCCTTATTTAATCTCGTTAAAAACTATGATCATTGTATTGACTGGAGTAATGCCATCTCAGTTATCAACTCTAACTCCAGTACCACGAGAAATATCATTGAATCTTCTACAGTTAAAAACAAAGAATTATAACCTTAATATTAGTGAAGGACTATATAAATTTTATAGCTTTATCGTTGATGAAATTTGTAAACAATTCCCCTTCTGGTCGACATGATAAGTTTATGATGACTCGTTGTCTGTCTTGGACGCACCCGATCCCCATCTGGACAGTCACTTGCTTACAAATGGCGTCATAGCTACGTCTCTTCGTTGTATATTTCTGACATATTACACGAAAGTGCACTTGGGAACTTATCGTGTCTCATTTTCCCGTGGACTCGTAGGAATAGGTAGATAAGCAAAGTCTCCCATAATGCCACCACCGCTGCCGGTACTCCAGATAGAAGTAGGGTTAACGTCAGCTGGACGAGCGGGTCGCGGTGTGTGTTGATCTCTGTGTTTGTCGAGAAGTATATTCAAACTGGGATGCTGTGGGAAACATCTGATCGTGTGGAAGTGTGCAGAGAATACGTACTGACAACAGCCTAAGTGAGAGTAATGTTTGTGCTGGTATAACATCTGCCAGTACCAGGACTCGTGTTCGTTGCAGGATGTGGCAGGTATGTTTTGTGTATAATATTTTCGTGTGAGGGTCGTCCGTAATACTCGAACATTTCTGTTGATTCATCATGCTAGAATTTCGCCCACGTCCAGAACAAGATCATCGTGTGTCAAGACATCATATAAAGCGCCTCTTCGCAAACGGAACTACCTTGGCCCACCAGTGATGCTACTACGTTTGTAAATCGGGAACCATTGCAACACAAACCTCGCCAGGTGCCACGTCTTCACACAGGCTGCCGCAACGTCTTCAGCAACCCGGAATTATTCCCTGAAACAACGCTTGGAAGGAGGCAGAAGTGATATTGTGACAGTGATTGTGTCAGCGTCGCGTCGCCTCGCCGCAGTGTATCGAGACAGACTTCCCCAGAACTTTTTAAAGGGGAAGTAAATGTTTACAGTTGTGTTACTGGAGTGATAGTTTTCATGCATGGTGTTTTGATAAGAAAATAGTGAAGTTGGAGAAAAATGTAGCTTAGACATTGAAGCTTATTGATTCAGTGGTGAAATTGATGAGAACTGCTATTGACGTTTGTGTGAATAAATTGTACATTTCCTTTTCCATAACCAGAGGTTGAACCATTATGTGACGTTCATTTTTTCATTCATTTCAAGCTAAAAGTTTGTTTTCTAAATTGTTTCTTACATTTTTCATATGTATATATATGTATGTGTGTGTGTGTGTGTGTGTGTGCGTGTGTGTGTGTGTGTGTGTGTGTGTGTGTGTTTATATATGTATATTATCCCTGGGGATAGGGGTGAAAGAATACTTCCCACGTATTCCTCGCGTGTCGTAGAAAGCGACTAGAGGGGACGGGAGCGGGGGGCCGGAAATCCTCCCCTCCTTGTATTAACTTTCTAAAATGGGAAACAGAAGAAGGAGTCACGCGGGGAGTGCTCATCCTCCTCGAAGGCTCAGAGTGGGGTGCCTAAATGTGTGTGGATGTAACCAAGATGTGAAAAAAGGAGAGATAGGTAGTATGTTTGAGGAAAGGAACCTGGATGTTTTGGCTCTGAGTGAAACGAAGCTCAAGGGTAAAGGGGAAGAGTGGTTTGGAAATGTCTGGGGAGTGAAGTCAGGGGTTAGTGAGAGGACAAGAGCAAGGGAAGGAGTAGCAATACTCCTGAAACAGGAGTTGTGGGAGTATGTCATAGAATGTAAGAAAGTAAATTCTCGATTAATATGGGTAAAATTGAAAGTTGATGGAGAGAGGTGGGTGATTATTGGTGCATATGCACCTGGGCATGAGAAGAAAGATCATGAGAGGCAAGTGTTTTGGGAGCAGCTAAATGAGTGTGTTAGCGGTTTTGATGCACGAGACCGGGTTATAGTGATGGGTGATTTGAAGGCAAAGGTGAGTAATGTGGCAGTTGAGGGAATAATTGGTATGCATGGGGTGTTCAGTGTTGTAAATGGAAATGGTGAAGAGCTTGTAGATTTATGGGCTGAAAAAGGACTGGTGATTGGGAATACCTGGTTTAAAAAGCGAGATATACATAAGTATACGTATGTAAGTACGAGAGATGGCCAGAGAGCGTTACTGGATTACGTGTTAATTGATAGACGCACGAAAGAGAGGCTTTTGGATGTTAATGTGCTGAGAGGTGCAACTGGAGGGATGTCTGATCATTATCTTGTGGAGGCGAAGGTGAAGATTTGTGGGGGTTTTCAGAAAAGAAGAGAGAATGTTGGGGTGAAGAGAGTGGTGAGAGTAAGTGAGCTTGGGAAGGAGACTTGTGTGAGGAAGTACCAGGAGAGACTGAGTACAGAATGGAAAAAGGTGAGAACAAAGGAGGTAAGGGGAGTGGGGGAGGAATGGGATGTATTTAGGGAAGCAGTGATGGCTTGCGCAAAAGATGCTTGTGGCATGAGAAGCGTGGGAGGTGGGTTGATTAGAAAAGGTAGTGAGTGGTGGGATGAAGAAGTAAGATTATTAGTGAAAGAAAAGAGAGAGGCATTTGGACGATTTTTGCAGGGAAAAAATGCAAATGAGTGGGAGAGGTATAAAAGAAAGAGGCAGGAGGTCAAGAGAAAGGTGCAAGAGGTGATAAAGAGGGCAAATGAGAGTTGGGGTGAGAGAGTATCATTAGATTTCAGGGAGAATAAAAAGATGTTTTGGAAGGAGGTAAATAAAGTGCGTAAGACAAGGGAGCAAATGGGAACTTCAGTGAAGGGGGCTAATGGGAAGGTGATAACAAGTAGTGGTGATGTGAGGAGATGGAGTGAGTATTTTGAAGGTTTGTTAAATGTGTTTCATGATAGAATGGCAGATATGGGGTGTTTTGGTCGAGGTGGTGTGCAAAGTGAGAGGGTTAGGGAAAATGATTTGGTAAATAGAGAAGAGGTAGTAAAAGCTTTACGGAAGATGAAAGCCGGCAAGGCAGCAGGTTTGGATGGTATTCCAGCGGAATTTATTAAAAAATGGGGTGACTGTATTGTTGACTGGTTGATAAGGTTATTTAATGAATGTATGACTCATGGTGAGGTGCCTGAGGATTGGCGGAATGCTTGCATAGTGCCATTGTACAAAGGCAAAGAGGATAAGAGTGAGTGCTCAAATTACAGAGGTATAAGTTTGGTGAGTATTCCTAGTAAATTATATGGGAGGGTATTGATTGAGAGGGTGAAGGCGTGTACAGAGCATCAGATTGGGGAAGAGCAGTGTGGTTTCAGAAGTGGTAGAGGATGTGTGGATCAGGTGTTTGCTTTGAAGAATGTATGTGAGAAATACATAGAAAAACAAATGGATTTGTATGTAGCATTTATGGATCTGGGGAAGGCATATGATAGAGTTGATAGAGATGCTCTGTGGAAGGTTTTAAGAATATATAGTGTGGGAGGCAAGTTGTTAGAAGCAGTGAAAAGTTTTTATCGAGGATGTAAGGCATGTGTACGTGTAGGAAGAGAGGAAAGTGATTGGTTCTCAGTGAATGTAGGTTTGCGGCAGGGGTGTGTGATGTCTCCATGGTTCTTTAATTTGTTTATGGATGGGGTTGTTAGGGAGGTGAATACAAGAGTTTTGGAAAGAGGGGCAAGTATGCAGTCTGTTGTGGATGAGAGAGCTTGGGAAGTGAGTCAGTTGTTGTTCGCTGATGATACAGCGCTGGTGGCTGATTAATGTAAGAAACTGCAGAAGCTGGTGACTGAGTTTGGTAAAGTGTGTGAAAGGAGAAAGTTGAGAGTAAATGTGAATAAGAGCAAGGTTATTAGGTACAGTAGGGTTGAGGGTCAAGTGAATTGGGAGGTAAGTTTGAATGGAGGAAAACTGGAGGAAATAAAGTGTTTTAGATATCTGGGAGTGGATCTGGCAGCGGATGGAAGAATGGAAGCAGAAGTGAATCATAGGGTGGGGGAGGGAGCGAAAATTCTGGGAGCCTTGAAGAATGTTTGGAAGTCGATAACATTATCTCGGAAAGCAAAAATGGGTATGTTTGAAGGAATAGTGGTTCCAACAATGTTGTATGGTTGCGAGGCGTGGGCTATGGATATAGAGTTGTGCGCAGGAGGGTGGATGTGCTGGAAATGAGATGTTTGAGGACAATATGTGGTGTGAGGTGGTTTGATCGAGTAAGTAATGTAAGGGTGAGAGAGATGTGTGGAAATAAAAAGAGTGTGGTTGAGAGAGCAGAAGAGGGTGTTTTGAAATGGTTTGGTCACATGGAGAGAATGAGTGAGGAAAGATTGACCAAGAGGATATATGTGTCGGAGGTGGAGGGAACGAGGAGAAGTGGGAGACCAAATTGGAGGTGGAAACATGGAGTGAAAAAGATTTTGAGTGATCGGGGCCTGAACATGCAGGAGGGTGAAAGGCGTGCAAGGAATAGAGTGAACTGGAACGATGTGGTATACCGGGGTCGACGTGCTGTCAATGGATTGAACCAGGGCATGTGAAGCGTCTGGGGTAAAGCGTGTGGGGCCTGGATGTGGAAAGGGAGCTGTGGTTTCGGTGCATTATTACATGACAGCTAGAGACTGAGTGTGAACGAATGGGGCCTTTGGTGTCTTTCCTAGCGCTACCTCGCACACATGAGGGGAGGGGGGGGGGTTGTTATTCCATGTGTGGCGAGGTGGCGATGGGAACAAATAAAGGCAGACAGTATGAATTATGTACATGTGTATATATGTATATGTCTGTGTGTGTATATATATGTGTACATTGAGATGTATAGGTATGTATATTTGCGTGTGTGGACGTGTATGTATGTACATGTGTATGTGGGCGGGTTGGGCCATTCTTTCGTCTGTTTCCTTGCACTACCTCGCTAACGCGGGAGACAGCGACAAAGCAAAATAAATGAATATAAAAAACAATATATATATATATATATATATATATATATATATATATATATATATATATATATATATATATATATATATATATTTTTATTATACTTTGTCGCTGTCTCCCGCGTTTGCGAGGTAGCGCAAGGAAACAGACGAAAGAAATGGCCCAACCCCCCCCTATACACATGTATATACATACGTCCACACACGCAAATATACATACCTACACAGCTTTCCATGGTTTACCCTAGACGCTTCACATGCCTTGATTCAATCCACTGACAGCACGTCAACCCCGGTATACCACATCGCTCCAATTCACTCTATTCCTTGCCCTCCTTTCACCCTCCTGCATGTTCAGGCCCCGATCACACAAAATCTTTTTCACTCCATCTTTCCACCTCCAATTTGGTCTCCCTCTTCTCCTCGTTCCCTCCACCTCCGACACATATATCCTCTTGGTCAATCTTTCCTCACTCATCCTCTCCATGTGCCCAAACCACTTCAAAACACCCTCTTCTGCTCTCTCAACCACGCTCTTTTTATTTCCACACATCTCTCTTACCCTTACGTTACTCACTCGATCAAACCACCTCACACCACACATTGTCCTCAAACATCTCATTTCCAGCACATCCATCCTCCTGCGCACAACTCTATCCATAGCCCACGCCTCGCAACCATACAACATTGTTGGAACCACTATTATACTTTGTAGCATTCTCCCGCGTCAGCGAGATAACGCAAGGAAGCAGACGAAAGAATGGCCCAACTCACCCACATACACATGTCCACGTCCACACACGCACATATACATACCTATACATTTCAACGTATACATATACATACATACACAGACATATACATATATGCACATGTACATAATTCATACATGCTGCCTTTATTCATATATATATATATATATATATATATATATATATATATATATATATATATATATATATATATATATATATATATATATATATATATATATATATATATATATATACGAATGTGCGTAGGAGAGAAGCCAGAGGGTGTTATTGAATTACGTGTTAACTGATAGGCGTGTAAATGAGAGACTTTTGGATGTTAATGTTCTGAAAGGGGCAGCTGGAGGGGTGTCTGATCACTATCTCGTGGAGGCGAAGGTTAAGATTTGTAGAGGTTTTCAGAAAAGGGGAGAGAATGTTGGGGATAAGAGAGTGGTGAGAGTAAGTGAGATTGAATGCAAAATGGCAAAAGGTGAGAGCAAATGACGTAAGGGGAGTGAGAGAGGAATGGGATGTATTTAGGGAAGCAGTGATGGCTTACACAAAAGATGCTTGTGGCATGAGAAAGGTGGGAGGTGGGCAGAATAGAAAGGGTAGTGAGTGGTGGGATGAAGAATTAAGATCGTTAGTGAAAGAGAAGAAAGAGGCGTTTGAACGATTTTTGCAGAGATATAGTGCAAATGAGTGGGATAAGTATAAAAGAAAGCGGCAGGAGGTCAAAAGAAAGGTGCATGACTGGTAAGGATCTTTCTGTTAGACTTAAGCAACATAAATATAGTTATTATAAGAACAGGACAAGAATCAAACGCTTAGTTTAATCACGTTGAAATCTATGATCATTGTATTGACTGGAGTAATGCCATCTTTTATCAACTGTAACTCCAGTACGAGAAATATTATTGAATCTTGTTATTAAATACACAAAGAATTATAACCTAAATATTAGTGAAGGTCTATACAAGTTGGATAGCTTTATTGTTGACGAGATCTGTAAACAATTCCCATTCTTGTCCACATAATAAGTTTATGATGCGCTCATTGTCTGTCCTGGACATTCACGTGTTTGCCAAATGGCGTCCTAGCTACGTCTATTCGTTGTATATCAGCTGACTTCCATTTCTTTCTTGTATATCCCCTGATGATGTGACTTTTACAAGAAAGTGCACTTGGGAACTTATCGTTTTTCATTTTCCCCGTGGACTCATAGGAATATATATATATATATATATATATATATATATATATATATATATATATATATATATATATATATATATATATATATATATATATATATATATATATATATATATATATATATAATAGGCTGGAGGTACTTGATGCATGACCAGTTCATCATGGAAAGATGATGAGGTACCCATAATTACTTTGTATATTCACAGCATCCCACCTGGCGTTGGTGAAAGTCTCCAGTAGTACTTACAGTACATGGTTATAGTCTCCTGTCTCCTCCCTGCCACGTCTCCAGAGGTCCGAACCATCTCAAAGAGTTCTGCTCCTCACAAATATACGGTCTTAGTTTGGAGTGCTAGCCCCGACAAACTCAACAATCCATTTTGGGTGTCAACAGCTGCCCGTCACCTGTCTGTCCTCTAGTCATCTTGTTTCACTTTCTCCATTATTAAGGTTCAGCCTCAATACACCGGCAGGTATTTCCTCTGTTTTTTTGTCTCTTCGGGTGTGGACCGGCACCAGGCAGGCCGGGCCATAACCCCTGGCCAGGGTGCCCCCTGGGCCAGCCACTTGTGAAACTATCCTCCACACCAGCAGAAAAACACGAAATTGGTTTCATTATTGTGAGTGGCTACATTGGTGGGCTGGGCACGGCTGGGCTGGGTGGTGAGGGATCGTGGGTCAGGCCCCGCACACCCTCCTCCCTCTGCTACCACCACCGCCTCTTGAATCAGGACACACACACACACACACACACACACACCACACACACACAACCAACCAAACAGACAGAGAGGAAGATGAGGCGTAGTAGGATGAAGCCGGGCGTTGACCTTCACTATGCTAAGAGCAGTTATAGGAATCTCTGTGTAAGAGGAACTTGTGGAGTGACGTAGTTGGGTACGTACGTAGTCTGTCACTGGTACGTGTCACAGTTGCCTTCAAGCACTTGGCATCAACAAATAATCTGCATAGTTTTTAAAATATATTACAAATCCATATAAGGGAGAATAATCGGGCACGAGTTTGTTGACTCCTTAAACGGCATATAAATTTGCAGGAGAGGCTCTTGAAGACGGACAGTGAAGGAATCCTTCCTTACACACACACACACACACACACACACACACACACACACACACACACACACAAATGAATTAATCCAGGCAGAGAAGCCAGTCAGTACCCATGGAATTCTGTTGCGGTAGAGCTGGAGCCGTCAAGATGATGTTGGAGATCACAGTAGCAGCCTGAGCGAGTACGGTTCGCACGAGGAAATGTTTTCACTTCGTCCTGAGCGAGGGAGACGACCAAACGCACAAGTTTCTACCGAGAAAATTGAATATTGTCTATAGATAGAAAACGACAGTTTGTTAGTTATGTGAGGATCTCGGCCAAGCAGTGAGCCAAGTCTCCCTGGGAGATGGGAGTGGCCTCCCTCCCCGACGCACTCCGTGCTTCCTGGTGACTGAACTCTTATATGCCTTTGCGTTTTAAGTATAACGGTACGACCCTTGAGCACGACGGTACAACCCTTATGAAAGACGGTACGACCCGAGAGCACTACGGTACAACCCTTATGAACGACGGTTGACCCTTGAGCACAATGGTGCGACCCTTGAACACGACGGTAAGACCCTTTAACACGACGATAAGACCCTTAAGCACGATGGTAAGACCCTTGAACACGACGGTACATCCCTTGAGCACGAAGTTACGACACTTGAACACGACGGTACGACCCTTAAGCACTACGGTACAACCCTTATGAACGACGGTACGACCCTTGAGCACAATGATGCAACCCATGAACACGACGGTAAGACCCTTGAGCACGACGATAAGAGCCTTGAACACGACGGTAAGACCCTTGAGCACTACGTTACGACCCTTGAACACGACGGTACGATCCTTGAGCACGACAGTACGACCCTTGAACACAACGGCAAGACCCTTGAGCACGACGGACCCTTGAACACGACGGTACGACCCTTGAGCACGACGGCACATTTGAACACGACGGTGCGACTCTGGAGCACGACGTCACGACCCTTGAACACGACGGTATGACCCTTGAACACGACGGTAAGACCCTTGAGCACGACGGTAAGACCCTTGAGCACGACTGTACTACCATTGAGCATGACGGTACGCCCTTCAGCAAGACGGTACGACCCTTGAGCACGACGGTAAGACCCTTGAACACGACGGTAGGACCCTTGAACACGACAGTACTACCCTTGATCACAACAGTACGCCCTTCAGCACGACGGTAAGACCTTTGAACACGACGGTAAGACCCTTGAACACGACGGTACGACCCTTGAGAACGACGGCAAGGCTCTTGAACACAAGGGTGCGACCCTTGAGCACAACGATGCACCCTTGAACACAACGGTGTGACCCTTGAACACAACTGTGTGATCATTGAACACGACGGTGCGACCCTTGAACACAACGTTGCGACCCTTGAACACAACGGTAAGACACTTGAGCGCAACATTATTACCCTTGGGCACGAAGGTACGACCCTTGAGCACGACGGTACGACCTTTGAGCACGACGGTAACACCCTTGAGTACGACAGTGCGACCCTCGAGCACGAACGTACGACCCTTTATTACGACGGTGCGACTCTTGAACACGACAGTGGACCTTTGAGCACGACGGTAAGACCCTTGTGCACGACTGTAAGACCCTTGAGTACGACTGTAAGACACTTGAGTACGACGGTACGACCCTTGAACATGATGGTGAGACCCTTGAACACGACGGTACGACCTTTGAGCACAACAGTACAACCCTTGAGCACGACGGTACGATCTTTCAGCACAACTGTAAGACCCTTGAGTACGACGGTACGACCCTTAAGCACGACGGTAAGACCCTTCAATACGACGATACGACCCTTGAGCACGACGGTAAGACCCTTGAGTACGAAGGTACGACCCTTGAGTATGACGGAAGATCCTTAAGTACGACGGTACGACCTCTGAACACGACGGTATTACCCTTGAACACGATAGTACAACCCTTGAGTTCGACGATAAGACCCTTGAGTGCGACGGTTCAACCGTTGAACACGACGGTAAGACCCTTAAGTATGACGGTACGACCCTTGAGCACGACGGTAAGACCCTTGAACATGACGGTAAGACCCTTGAGCACGACGGAAAGACCCTTGAACACGACGGTAGACCTCTGAGCACGACGGTAAGACCCTTGAGCACGACTGTAAGACCCTTGAGTAAGACGGTACGACCCTTTAGCACGAAGGTACATCCCTTGAACACGACGGTAAGACCCTTGAGTACGACGTTATGACCCTTGAACACGACGGTACGACCCTTGAGCACGACGATAAGACCTTTGAGCACGACGGTACGACCTTCAGCACGACTGTAAGGCCCTTGAGTACGACGATACGACCCTTGAGCACGACAGCATGACCCTTGAGCTCGACGGCGAGTCCCTTGAACGCGACGGTACGACCCTTGAGCACGACGGTAAGACCTTTGAATACGATGGCACGACCCTTGAGCACGACGGTAAGATCCTTGAGTACGACGGTACTACCCTTGAGTACGACGGAAGACCCTTGAGTACGACGGCATGACCTTTGAATACGACGGTGCGACCCTTGGACACGACGATACAACCCTTGAATACGACGATAAGACCCTTGAGTACGACGGCACGACCCTTGAGCACGACGGCAAGACCCTTGAGTACGACGTTACGACCATTAAAAACGAAGCTAAGACCCTTGAACACGACGGTAAGACCCTTCAACACGAGGGAACGACCTTTTAGTATGACGGTAAGACCCTTGAGTACGACGGTACGACCCTTAAGCATGACGGTAAGACCCTTGAGTACGACGGTATGACCCTTGAGTACGATAGTTCAACCCTTGATCATGACGGAAGTCTCTTGAGTACGACGGTGCGACCTTTCAACACGACGGTATTACCCTTGAACACGACGATACAACCATTGAGTACGACGATAAGACCCTTAAGTACGACGGTTTGACCCTTGAACACGACGGTAAGACCCTTAAGTACGACGGCACGACTCTTGAACACGACAGTAAGACCCTTGAACACGACAGTACGATCCTTGACCACGACGGTAAGACCCTTAAATACGACGGTAGACCTTTGAGCACGACGGTAAGACCCTCGAGCACGACTGTAAGATCCTTGACTACGACGGTACGACCCTCGAACAAGACGATAAGACCCTTGAGTACGACGGCACAACCCTTGAGCACGAAGGTACATCCCTTGAACACGACGATAAGACCCTTGAACGACGGTAAGACCCTTGAGCACAATGTTACGACCCATGAGCACGACGTTACGACCTTGAGCACGACGGCAAGACCCTTGAGCACGACGATGTGACCCTTCAGCATGACGGTACGACCTTCAGCACGACTGTAAGGCCCTTGAGTACGACGGTACGACCCTTGAGCACGACGGTGAGACCCTTGAACACAATGGCACGACCCTTGAGCACGACGGTAAGACTCTTGAATATGACGGTGCGACCCTTGAGCACGACGGTAAGACTCTTGAGTACGACGGTTCGACCTTAGAGCACGACGGAAGACCCTTGAGTACGACGGTATGAACTTTGAACTCGACGGTATGACCCTTGAACACGATGGTAAAACTCTTGGTTACGACGATAAGACCCTTGAGTACGACGGTACGTTCCTTGACCACGACGGTAAGACCCTTGAGTACGACGATACGACCCTTGAGCACGACGGTGCGGCCCTTGAACACGACGATACGACCCTTGAACACAACAGTGCGACCCTTGAACGCAACGGTGTAACCCTTGAACACAGCGGTGCGACCGTAGAACACAATGGTGTAATCCTTGAACACAACGATGAGACCTTTGAACACAACGGTAAGACCCTTGAACATGACGGTGCGACCTTTGAACACAACGGTGCGACCACTGAAAACAACGGTGCGACCCTTGAACACAGCGGTGCGACCCTTGAAGACGACGGTGCAACCCTTGAACACAACGGTGCGACCCTTGGACACAGCAGTGCGACCATTGAACATAACGGTGTGACCATTGAACACGACGGTGCGAAACCTTGAACAGGACGGTACGACCCTTGAACACAATGGTGTGACTCTTGAACACAACGGTGTGATCATTGAACACGACGGTGCGACCCTTGAACACAACGGTGCAACCCTTGAACACAACAGTGCGATCCTTGAACACGACGGCACGACCCTTGAACACAACAGTGCGACCCTTGAACATGACGGTGCGACCCTTGAACACAACGGTGCGACCATTAAACACAGTGGTGCGACCATTGAACACGACGGTGAGACCCTTGAACAAAACAATGCGACCCTTGAACATGACCGTGCGACCCTTGAAACACAACGGTCCAGCCCTTGAACACGACGGTGCGACCCTTGATTACAACGGTGCAGCCCTTGAACACGACGGTACAACCCTAGAACACGACGGTGCGACCCTAGAACACGACGGTGCGACCCTTAAACACGACGGTGCAATCCTTGAACATGACGGTACGACCCTTCAACACAACGGTGCTGCCCTTGAACACAACGGAGCGACCCTTGAACAAGTTGGGGCAAGCGACCACCGCGTTCAATATTTAATGGTCAGGTATGTGTGTCCAGTGAACCGACCTCAAATGTTGTCTGTACGATCGTCAAGCTCTGTACTACAATATTAATAGCTCTAAAAAGTATGCACTCAATTCATGAGTCGTAGGAGCAGATGGGTGTTAGGTGAGTCCAGCACCTCAGCAGGAGCAGGTGGGTGTTAGGTGAGTCTAGCACCTCACTTGTAGACGCAGGTGGGTGTTAAGTGATTCAGGCACCTCAGTAGTAGAAGCAGGTGGGTATTAGGTGAGGCTAGCACCTTAGTAGTTGCGGCAGGTGAGTGGCAGGTGAGTCAAGCACCTCAATAGCCGGGACAGTTGGGTGTTAGGTGAGTCCATCACCTCAGTAGTAGGAGTAGGTAGGTGTTAGGTGAGTCTACCACTTAAGTAGTAGGTTCAGGTGGGTGTTAGGTGAATCCATCAGCAGTAGGAGCATGTGGGTGTTAGGTGAATCCAGCATCTCAGTAGTAGGAGCAGGTATTTGTTAAGTGAGTCCATCACCTCAGCATTAGGAGCAGGTGGGTGTTAGGTGAGTCCATCACCTCAGCATTAGGAGCAGGTGGGTGTTAGGTGAGTCCATCACCTCAGCATTAGGAGCAGGTGGGTGTTAGGTGAGTCCATCACCTCACTTGTAGGGGTAGGTGGGTGCTAGGTGAGTCCAGCACTTAAGTAGTAGGAGCAGGTGGGTATTAGGTGAGTCCATCACCTCCGTAGTAGGAGCAGGTATTTGTTAAGTGAGTCCATCACCTCAGCATTAGGAGTAGGTGGGTATTAGGTGAGTCCATCACCTCAGTAGTAGGAGTAGGTAGGTGTTAGGTGAGTCCATCACCTCAGTAGTAGGAGTAGGTAGGTGTTAGGTGAGTCCAGCACTTAAGTAGAAAGAGCAGGTGGGTGTTAGATGAGTCCATCCCCTCTGTAGTAGGAGCAGGTGAATGTTAGGTGAGTCCAGCACTTACGTAGCAGGAGTAGGTGGGTGTTAGGTGAGTCTATCACCTCACTAGTAGAAGCAGGTGGGTGTTAGGTGAGTCCATCACCTGCAGGGGTAGGTGGGTTAGGTGAGTCCATCACCCCAGTTGTAGGGGTACGTGAGTGCTAGGTGAGTCCAGCATTTAAGTAGTGGGAGCAGGTAGGTGTTAGGTTAGTCAGCACCTTATTATTGGAAGCAAGTGGGTGTTAGGTGAGTCACTCATCTCAGTAATAGGAGCAGGTGGGCATTAGGTGAGTCCAGCAACTAAGTACATGGAGCAAGTGGGTTTTATGTGAGTCCAGCACCTAAGCAGTAGAGGTAGATAGGTGTTAGCTAAGTCCAGAGCCTCAGTAGTAAGGGCTGGCGAGTGTTATGAGAGTCCAGCACCTCAATACGAGGAGCAGGTTGGTGTTAGGTGAGTCCAACACCTCGGTAGTAGGAGCAGATGGGTGTTAGGTGAGTCCAGCATCTCGGAAGTAGGAGCAGGTGGGAGTTAGGTGAGTCCACCAACTCGGTAGTAGAAGCAGGTGGGTGTTAGGTGAGTTCAATACCTCGGTAGTAGAAGCAGGTGGGTGTTAGGTGAGTTCATTACCTCGGTAGCAGGGGCAGGTGGGTGTTTGGTGAGTCCAGCACTTCAGCAGTAGGAGCAGGTGGGTTTTAGGTGAGTCCAGAACCTCGGTAGTGGGAGCAGGTTGGTGTTTAGTAAGTCCAGCAACTCGGTAGTAGAAGCAGGTGGGTGTTAGGTGAGTCCAGCACCTCAGTAGTAGGGACAATTGGGTGTTAGGTGAGTCCAGCACCTCAGCTGTAGGAGCAGGTGGATGTTAGATGAGTCAAGCACCTCAGTTGTAGGGATGGTTGGGTATTAGGTGAGTCCATCACCGCAGTAGTGGGAGCAGGTGAATGTTAGATGAGTCCAGCACTTAAGTAGTAAGGGCAGATGGGTGTTAGGTGAGTCAGGTACCTCAAGAGTAGGTTCAGGTGGTTGTTCGGTGAGTGCAGCACCTCAGTTGTAGGTGTAGGTGGGTGTTAGGTGAGTCCATCACCTCAGTAATAGAAGCAGGTGGGTGTTGGGTGAGTCAGGTACCTCAAGGTGGGTTTTAGGTGAGTCCATCACCTCAGTTGTAGAGTAGGTGGGTGTTAGGTGAGTCCAGTACTTATGTAGTAGGAGCATGAGGGTGTTAGGTGAGTAGTAGGAGCAGGTGAATGTTAGGTGAGTCCAGCGCCTCAGTAGTAGGAGCACCTAGGAGTTAGATGAGTCCAGCACATAAGTAGTTTTAGCAGGTGGGTGTTAGGTGAGTCCATCACCTCGGTAGTAGTGGCAGGTTAATGTTAGGTGAGTCCAGCACTTAAGCAGTAAGAGCAGGTGGGTGTCAGGTGAGTCCATCAGTAGTAGGAGTAGGTGGGTGTTAGGTGAGTCCATCACTTAAGTATCAAGGGCAGGTGGGTGTTAAGTGAGTCCATCACCTCGGTAGTAGGAGCAGGTGAATGTTAGGTGAATCCAGTTCCTCAGTAATAGGAGCAGGTGGGTGTTAGGTGAGTCCAACAACTCAGTGGTAGGTGATGGTGGGTGTTAGGTGAGTCCATCTCCTCAGCAGTAGGAGCAGGTGGGTGTTAGTTTAGTCCAGCACCTCGGTAGTAGGAGCAGGTTAATGTTAGGTGAGTCCATCACCTCAGTAGTAGGAGCAGGTGGGTGTTAGGTGAGTCCATCACCTCAGCAGTAGGAGCAGATGGGTGTTAGGTGAGTCCAGCACATCTATAGAAGGGCCAACTGGGTATTAGGTGTGTCAAGCACCTCAGTGAGTCTAACACTTCAGAAGTAGGGGTAGGTGAGCGTTAGGTGAGTACCGCACCTCAGCAGTATCAGCAGGTGGATGTTCGATCAGTCCAGCACCTCATTAAGAGAGAAAGCTGTTCATACTTATCTTCACTTGACATCGTTGTGTCGACCTTGAAGGCCGACGGAATGTATTTGCTTCGTTTGTCTCTGTACTTGTCAGTTCCTGCAACTTGTGCACAGTTGCGAGAGTTGTGAATGTTGAGGGCTTTCCGTGTGACCCCGCTGGATATAACGTGAGGGGCGGCAGGTAACAGACGACCAAACAAGTGCAAATGAAGTCGTGCAACATTTTTTGTAGCGAGGGATTTGACGGAGGTGTGGCAGGATTTTGCACATGTGTCTACTTAGAAGACTTCAGTTATAACCTAGTTTATCCTACTTAGCTGTGAGTGTATAAACCCTGGCGGCGGCTGCAGACAAGGTCGAGTATTTGAGACCACAAACTCCTGGTCCTGAGATCAAGTGTTAACAGTGACGAGTACCTTGACATAACCAGTAGGCCGACATGTACTCTCTGACCGCCTCTGGCTGCTCTTCACACCTTGCCTACACTGGTAGTAATCACTGTAATTTTTCCCTAGCGTCCAGTCTGTTGCAGTAGAACTTACTTAATGAACTAACCTGTACTTAACACCATCTGTAAGACGAGATACGTCATCGATGAATGTGCATGTAACCATTATTGTATAGGTGTCACATATGCACAATCAGGTGTCTGTGCTCACCATGGCTGCCACACAGGCGATGGTACTCACGTCACAGTGGACACAACGAGTATACCACGACAAAGGCAGACTCCACCACTTGTGTGGCTTCTTTGCGTCAGGCGACTGTAAACTTATTATCAGTCTTGACCATAGGCAGATGAGACCATAATCGACGTAAATTCATATATATATACATATATATATATATATATATATATATATATATATATATATATATATATATATATATATATATATATATATATATATATATATGTATATATATTCATACTATTCGCCATTTCCCGCATTAGCGAGGTAGCGTTGAGAACAGAGGTCTGGGCCTTTGAGGGAATATCCTCACCTGGCCCCCTTCTCTGTTCCTCTTTTGGAAAATTAAAAAAAAAGGCGAGAGGGGAGGATTTCCAGCCACCCGCTCCCTCCCCTTTTAGTCGCCTTCTACGACATGCAGGGAATACGTGGGAAGTATTCTTTCTCCCCTATCCCCAGGGATATATATATATATATATATATATATATATATATATATATATATATATATATATATATATATATATATATATATATATATATATCTTTCTTTCTTTCTTTCAAACTATTCGCCATTTCCCGCATTAGCGAGGTAGCGTTAAGAACAGAGGACTGGGCCTTGGAGGGAATACCCTCACCTGGCCCAATTCTCTGTTCCTTCTTTTGGAAAATTAAAAAAAAAAACGAGAGGGGAGGATTTCCAGCCCCCCGCTCCTTCCCCTTTTAGTCGCCTTCTACGACACGCAGGGAATACGTGGGAAGTATTCTTTCTCCCCTATCCCCAGGGATAATATATATATATATATATATATATATATATATATATATATATATATATATATATATATATATATATATATATATATATATATATATATATATATATATATATATATATATATATATATATATATATATATATATATATACACTAAAGGGGGTGACTGTGTTGCTGACAGGCTGGTAAGGATATTCAATCTATGTATGGCTCAAGGTGAAGTGCATGAGGATTGGCGGAATGCTTGCATAGTACCATCGTACAAAGGCAAAGGGGATAAAAGTGAGTGCTCAAATTACAGAGGTATAAGTTTGTTGAGTATTCCTAGGAAATTATATGGGAGGGTATTGATTGAGAGGGTGAAGGCATGTACAGAGCATCACATTGGGGGAGAGCAGTGTGGTTACAGAAGTGGTAGAGGATGTGTGGATCAGGTGTTTGCATTAAAGAATGTATGTGAGAAATACTTAGAAAAACAAATGGATTTGTATGCAGCATTAATGGATCTGGAGAGGGCATATGATAGACTTGATAGAGATGCTCTGTGGAAGGTATTAAGAGTATTTGGTGTGGGAGGCAAGTTGCTGGAAGCAGTGAAACGTTTTTAAGGAGGATGTAAGGCATGTGTACGATTAGGAAGAGAGGAAAGTAATTGGTTCTCAGTGAATGTTGGTTTGTGGCAGGGGTGCGTGATGTCTCCATGGTTGTTTAATTTGTTTATGGATAGGGTTGTTAGGGAGGTGAATCCAAGAGTTTTGGAGAGAGGGACAAGTATGCAGTCTGTTGTGGATGAGAGGGCTTGGGAAATGAGTCAGTTGTAGATGAGAGGGCTTGGGAAGTGAGTCAGTTGTTCGCTGATGATACAGCGCTGGTGGCTGATTCGGGTGAGAAACTGCAGAAGCTGGTGACTGAGTTTGGTAAAGTGTGTGAAAGAGGAAAGCTGAGAGTAAATGTGAATAAGAGCAAGGTTATTAGGTTCAGTAGAATTGAGGGACACGTCATCTGGGAGGTAAGTTCAAATGGAGAAAAATTGGAGAAAGTGAAGTGTTTTAGATATCTGGGAGTGGAATTAGTAGCGGATGGAACCATGGGAGCAGAAATGAGTCACAAAGTGGGGGAGGAAGCAAAGGTTCTGGCAGCGTTGAAGAATGTGTAGAAGGCGAGAACGTTATCTTCGAGAGTAAAAATGGGTATGTTTAAAGGAATAGTGGTTCCAACAATGTTATATGCTTGCGAGGCATGGGCTGTACATGGAGTTGTGCGGAGGAGAGTGGATGTGTTGGAAATGAAATGTTTGAGGAAATTATGTGGTGTGAGGTGGTTTGATCGATTAAGTAATGAAAGTTTAAGAGAAATGTGTGGTAATAAAAAGAGTTTGGTTGAGAGAGTAGAAGCGGGTGTGTTGAAATGGTTTGGACACATGGAGAGAATGAGTGAGGAAAGATTGACAAAGAGGATATATGTGTCAGAGGTGGAGGGAACGAGGAGAAGCGGAAGACCAAATTGGAGAGATGGAAGGATGGAGTGAAAAAGATTCTGAGCGATCGGGGCCTGAACATACAGGAGGGTGAAAGGCGTGCAAGGAACAGGATGAATTGGAACGATATGGTATACCGGGGTCGACGTGCTGTCAATGGATTTACCCAGGGCATGTAGAGTGTCTGAGTGCCTGGGGTAAACAATGGAAATGTCTGGATGTGGAAATAGAGCTGTGGTTTTGGTGCATTACACATGACAGCTAGAGACTGAGTGTGAGCGAATGTGGCCTTTGTTGTCTTTTCCTAGCGTTACCTCGTGCGCACGCGGGGGGGAGGGGAGTGCCATTTCATGTGTGGCGGGGTGGCGGCGAGAGTGGATGAAGGCAGCATGTATGACTATGTACATGTGTATATATGTATATGTCTGTGTATGTATATGTATGTATATGTTGAAATGTATAGGTATGTATATGTGCGTGTGTGGGCGTTTATGTATATACATGTGTATGTGGGTGGGTTGGGCGATTCTTTCTTCCGTTTCCTTGCGCTACCTCGCTGACGCGGGAGACAGCGACAAAGTATAGTAAATATATATATATATATATATATATATATATATATATATATATATATATATATATATATATATATATATATATTTTCTTTGTCGCTGTCTCCCGCGTTTGCGATATAGCGCAAGGAAACAGACGAAAGAAATGGCCCAACCCACCCCCATACACATGTATATACATACGTCCACACACGCAAATATACATACCTACACAGCTTTCCATGGTTTACAGCAGACGCTTCACATGCCCTGATTCAATCCACTGACAGCACGTCAACCCCGGTATACCACACGATCCAATTCACTCTATTCCTTGCCCTCCTTTCACCCTCCTTCATGTTCAGGCCCCGATCACACAAAATCTTTTTCACTCCATCTTTCCTTCTACAATCTGGTCTCCCACTTCTCGTTCCCTCCACCTCCGACACATATATCCTCTTGGTCAATCTTTCCTCACTCATTCTCTCCATGTGCCCAAACCATTTCAAAACACCCTCTTCTGCTCTCTCAACCACGCTCTTTTTATTTCCACACATCTCTCTTACTCTTACGTTACTTACTCGATCAAACCACCTCACACCACACATTGTCCTCAAACATCTCATTTCCAGCACATCCATCCTCCTGCGCACAACTCTATCCATAGCCCACGCCTCGCAACCATACAACATTGTTGGAACCACTATTCCTTCAAACATACCCATTTTTGCTTTCTTTGCTTTCCGAGATAATGTTCTCGACTTCCACAACATACCCATTTTTGCTTTCCGAGATAATATATATATATATATATATATATATATATATATATATATATATATATATATATATATATATATATATATATATATATATATATATATATATATATATATATATATATATATATATATATATATATATATATATATATATATATATATATATATATATATATATATATTCATACACATACATAGACATATACATATTAACATATACGCTTATACATTCACACTCACAGACATACTCATATATACATATGTACATATTCATGCTTTCCTTCATCCTTTCCTGGCGCTACCCTGCCCCACAGGAAATAGGATCGCCACTCCCTGCGTCAACGAGGTAGCGCCAAGAAAACAAACAAAAAAGACCACATTCGTTCACACTCAGTCTCTAGCTGTCATGTATAATGCACCGAAACCACAGCTCCCCATCCATATCCAGACCCCTCAGGCCTTTCCTTAGTTTTCCCCAGACGTCACACATGACCTGATTCAGTCCGTTGACAGCACGTCTCACCCCTCTGCATGTTCAGGACCCGATCGCTCAAAATCTTTCTCACTTCATCCTTCCACCTTCAATTGGATCTTTCGCTTCTCCTTATTCCCTCCATCTCTGACACATATATCTTCTTTGACAACCTTTCCTCACTCATTCTCTCTATACGTCCAAACCATTTCAACACACCCTCTACTGATCTCTCAACCAAATTATTTTAATTACCACACATCTTTCTTACCCTTTCATTACTTTACTCGATCAAACCACCTCACACCACATATTGTCGTCACACATTTCATTTCCAACACATCCACCCTCTTCCGCTCAGTCCGATCTATCGCCCATGCCTCGCAACCATATAATATTGTTGGAACCACTATTCCTTCAAACATACCCATTTTTGCTCTCCAATCTACTCTATACCATGCAAGCCTTTCACCTTTCTGCATGTTCAAGCCTTGATCACTTATAATCTTCTTCGCTCCATTATTCTATCTCTAGTGTGGTCTCCCCCTTCTCCTTGTCTCCTCCATTTCGGATGCATTTATCCTCTCTGTCAACCTTTCCTCACTTATTCTCTCCAATAGTCCAAACCATTTCAGCACACCCTGTTTAGCTCTCTCAACCACATTCATTTTATGCCCATGTCTCTTTCTTACCCTTACTCTGTCAAATAACGTCACACCAAATATTGTCCTCAAACATTTCATTTCCAACACATCCACACTCCGCAAATCCACACATCGTTGGGATTAGTATACCTTCAAACATGTCCTTTCCTCCAATCCTTGGGCACCTCACAATGATCCGTACATACACTGAAATTTCTAACTAACCAATCCACGACACAGCCATCCCTTTTCTTGTGAAATTCAAGTGCAGTACCATTCACTGCAGTTGTCTCGCTATATTTCATCTTAGTCAGGCTTTCACCACCTCTTTCTTCACCAAACCACTCTCCATGACGCTCTCATTTCGCACACCACCCCGACCTAAACACCACTACATCTGCCACCCTATCATCACACACATTCAGCAGTCCTTCAAGATGCTCAGTCCATCTTCTCCTCACTTCACATCACTACCTGTTGCCATTGCCCAATTTGCCCCCTTAAGTAATGTTCCCATTCATTCCCTTGTTTTTCGCACACTATTAACCTCCTTCCAAAACATTTCATTCTCCCTCGAGTTTACTGATACTCGTCACTCTAACTCTCATCTCTAGTGTGACCATGTTACCTTCATGTACACCTGTCTGGAAATCCCATTTCATGTTGTGTTTGTTGAAATCAGTTAGAATTATTGTTTCGTTGTTGTTTCCTAAGGAATTAATTTTCTTCATGCGAAACTCTATCCTTACCTGCACATCGTTCGGAGGGTCCGTACACCTACCCAGAATTAATTTCTGTCGTCTTATTTATCATTTCAATACACAGTGTACTGTACGTAACGACATCATTTTCAGATCGTGTTCATGTGTACTCCATGTCATAAATGTATCATAACAACGCCCCCACCAGTCTGCCTTTAGAGAAACGTTAATACCCTAGAATTCCCAACCATGCTAATAAGTGCTTTTATCTTCTAATATATTCAGATTTCTATTTTTTGCTTTGATATCAAGCTTTTCTGACTGAGCATATGATGGCAAATCATCGAGTTTAAAGATTTCTAGAAGTTGTGTGGAAATAAAACATATTTCGCTCTGAAAGGCATGATGAGTGTGACTCATTCCTTTGAGGTCAGACCTCCACGCTGAGGTCACTTGCAAGGCTGTCTGACTCAACAGATGCAGTCACACCTGACCTGATTAGCAGCTGACTTCTTTAGATCGATATGACCTGCTCTTACCGTAGTTCTGGCAGCCTCCTCAATCCACCTTGTGTAGCCACTACAAATCTCTAACAGACAGACTCTTATCTCTACTGAATTCATCCTACAAGACGTAGACAGTCAACCCCATCCGCCGTATAGATGTGCTCTTTCCTACCACAAATAATGAGGATTATCCATAGGCAAGCAAAGAAGACAGGCTGGCCAGTCAGGAAGCTAGGTATGACAGAACAGTGTGAGGAAAGTCGAAGGAGGGGAGCTTGGAAATCAGGCCCCAGTGTCACATTTAGTCGAAGGTTATACAGTATATCTAAGACTGCAGCATAAGATTCACCCTAAGTCTCTCAGAGAGGACAACCAGATATCTTTGCCAAAGTAAAACACATCACTGGTGAATCTCGCCAGGCAAAAGCCGTACCGATGATGACAGAGAAGACTGAGGTTTCTCATGCTTGAGGAAATAGGAATTTGATAAAGACTGAGAGACTTTGAGTATAGTAGAGGTAAGCCGGAGGATTGTGAGGGGGTATAGGATTACTCAGAGCCGGATCAGAAGACTGAGGGACTGCTGGAGTCACCTCATGTGGAACCAGAAGAAAAAATGAAAAAAATAGCGTTGTCAGCAGGGAACATTTCCATAACATCGTCCAAATGATAGACTGGAAAGGTGTTAGTAAGAGAGGTAATTCTTCTCTCTCTCTCTCTCTCTCTCTCTCTCTCTCTCTCTCTCTCTCTCTCTCTCTCTCTCTCTCTCTCTCTCTCTCTCTCTCTCTCTCTCTCTCTCTCTCTCTCTCTCTCTCTCTCTCTCTCTCTCTCACACACACACACACACACACATACTTTAGCAAGTGTGTGAAAGTAAAATGATAAGATAAAAGGATCATATACTTAGGCACCTCATCATGATCCATACATACACTGAAAATCCTAACAAACCAATCCACAACACAGTCATCCCTTTCATTAAGAAATTCAACTGCAATACCATTCACTCGAGTCGTCTTGCCATATTTTATCATACGTAAGGCTTTCATCACCTCCTCTTTCTTCACCAGAGACCTACAGACATAAAGACACGCACTCAGATGTAGTACTCACGATGAATTCCGCCTTTGCTTCAGTATTAATTGTATGATGGGTGTAGAGGACGTACGTAAATGAAGTGTGTAATGAGTTTGATGTCTCTGTTATTAAACACTTCGGCGTAAGAGCTCCTCAGCGCCAGCCAGATGACCTTGAAGGCCAGATTCTCCCTGCTGGAACTGTGAACGCACGAACAGGATGAAGTCCAAAAAAGTAATGACGCGACAAGAACGGTAGAAATATTACACTTAGGAAAAGTGAAAAAGACTTTTCTACAATACAGAAGGTACGCTATATATGGACTGATAGCATTGTGTAATGCATACACTCACATGACCCAGCGCCCTCAGTAATCCCCTACAGACTAAATATAACCGGTAGAAAAACTAGGGGTCAGTACACCCCGGCTGTTGGCAGTGACGTGGGAATGTGATTCTTCAGCAGAGCTCAACAGCTTACAGTGACGATAGTCCGGGACACTATCCTGGGCACCTCTTCCGTGCCTCCTCCGTCCAGAGGGCGTGCTATGGCTCATGTTATAGCTATTCGGTACCTGTACGGTGGTGGTCATCGACGAGATGAATGGCAGGAGTGTGCCTTGAGTGAAGTGTGTGATGGAGGTCCGTGAACCGCCTTGATGCTTCCGTTCGGCCATCAAAGATCCGGTGAGGGAGGGGGCACTTGTGTGGCTGCCAGAATGCTGACCTTATCCTTCCCTCTAACGTCACGCTGACGTCACAACCACGTCACTCTCGTGTTCATTATGTGTCTCACAGGCATTAGGATATTTGTTTTTACCTAAGAACAAGTTTTCATTGGTCTCATCATAAATAGATAACAGATTCTTTTATCTATCTATCTATATATATATATATATATATATATATATATATATATATATATATATATATATATATATATATATATATATATATATATATATATATATATATATATATACATATATATATATATATATATATATATATATATATATATATATATATATATGTATACATATATGTATATATATTTATATATACATGTATATATATATATATATATATATATATATATATATATATATATATATATATATATATATATATATATACTTTTTTTTTTGTCGCTGTCTCCCGCGTTTGCGAGGTAGCGCAAGGAAACAGACGAAAGAAATGGCCCAACCCACCCCCATACACATGTATATACATACGTCCACACACGCAAATATACATACCTACACAGCTTTCCATGGTTTACCCCAGACGCTTCACATGCCCTGATTCAATCCACTGACACCATGTCAACCCCGGTATACCACATCGATCCAATTCACTCTATTCCTTGCCCTCCTTTCACCCTCCTGCATGTTCAGGCCCCGATCACACAAAATCTTTTTCACTCCATCTTTCCACCTCCAATTTGGTCTCTCTCTTCTCCTCGTTCCCTCCACCTCCGACACATATATCCTCTTGGTCAATCTTTCCTCACTCATTCTCTCCATGTGCCCAAACCATTTCAAAACACCCTCTTCTGCTCTCTCAACCACGCTCTTTTTATTTCCACACATCTCTCTTACCCTTACGTTACTTACTCGATCAAACCACCTCACACCACACATTGTCCTCAAACATCTCATTTCCAGCACATCCATCCTCCTGCGCACAACTCTATCCATAGCCCACGCCTCGCAACCATACAACATTGTTGGAACCACTATTCCTTCAAACATACTCATTTTTGCTTTCCGAGATAATGTTCTCGACTTCCACACATTCTTCAAGGCTCCCAGAATTTTCGCCCCCTCCCCCATCCTATGATCCACTTCCGCTTCCATGGTTCCATCCGCTGCCAGATCCACTCCCAGATATCTAAAACACTTTACTTCCTCCAGTTTTTCTCCATTCAAACTCACCTCCCAATTGACTTGACCCTCAACCCTGCTGTACCTAATAACCTTGCTCTTATTCACATTTACTCTTAACTTTCTTCTTTCACACACTTTACCAAACTCAGTCACCAGCTTCTGCAGTTTCTCACATGAATCAGCCACCAGCGCTGTATCATCAGCGAACAACAACTGACTCACTTCCCAAGCTCTCTCATTCCCAACAGACTTCATACTTGCCCCTCTTTCCAAAACTCTTGCATTCACTTCCCTAACAACCCCATCCATAAACAAATTAAACAACCATGGAGACATCACACACCCCTGCCGCAAACCTACATTCACTGAGAACCAATCACTTTCCTCTCTTCCTACACGTACACATGCCTTACCTCCTCGATAAAAACTTTTCACTGCTTCTAACAACTTGCCTCCCACACCATATATTCTTAATACCTTCCACAGAGCATCTCTATCAACTCTATCATATGCCTTCTCCAGATCCATAAATGCTACATACAAATCCATTTGCTTTTCTAAGTATTTCTCACATACATTCTTCAAAGCAAACACCTGATCCACACATCCTCTACCACTTCTGAAACCACACTGCTCTTCCCCAATCTGATGCTCTGTACATGCCTTCACCCTCTCAATCAATACCCTCCCATATAATTTACCAGGAATACTCAACAAACTTATACCTCTGTAATTTGAGCACTCACTCTTATCCCCTTTGCCTTTGTACAATGGCACTATGCACGCATTCCGCCAATCCTCAGGCACCTCACCATGAGTCATACATACATTGAATAACCTTACCAACCAGTCAACAATACAGTAACCCCCTTTTTTAATAAATTCCACTGCAATACCATCCAAACCTGCTGCCTTGCCGGCTTTCATCTTCCGCAAAGCTTTTACTACCTCTTCTCTGTTTACCAAATCATTTTCCCTAACCCTCTCACTTTGCACACCACCTCGACCAAAACACCCTATATCTGCCACTCTATCATCAAACACATTCAACAAACCTTCAAAATACTCACTCCATCTCCTTCTCACATCACCACTACTTGTTATCACCTCCCCATTTGCGCCCTTCACTGAAGTTCCCATTTGCTCCCTTGTCTTACGCACTTTATTTACCTCCTTCCAGAACATCTTTTTATTCTCCCTAAAATTTAATGATACTCTCTCACCCCAACTCTCATTTGCCCTTTTTTTCACCTCTTGCACCTTTCTCTTCACCTCCTGTCTCTTTCTTTTATACATCTCCCACTCAATTGCATTTTTTCCCTGCAAAAATCGTCCAAATGCCTCTCTCTTCTCTTTCACTAATACTCTTACTTCTTCATCCCACCACTCACTACCCTTTCTAATCAACCCATCTCCCACTCTTCTCATGCCACAAGCATGTTTTGCGCAATCCATCACTGATTCCCTAAATACATCCCATTCCTCCCCCACTCCCCTTACTTCCATTGTTCTCACCTTTTTCCATTCTGTACTCAGTCTCTCCTGGTACTTCCTCACACAAGTCTCCTTCCCAAGCTCACTTACTCTCACCACCCTCTTCACCCCAACATTCACTCTTCTTTTCTGAAAATCCATACAAATCTTCACCTTAGCCTCCACAAGATAATGATCAGACATCCCTCCAGTTGCACCTCTCAGCACATTAACATCCAAAAGTCTCTCTTTCGCGCGCTTGTCAATTAACACGTAATCCAATAACGCTCTCTGGCCATCTCTCCTACTTACATAAGTATACTTATGTATATCTCGCTTTTTAAACCAGGTATTCCCAATCATCAGTCCTTTTTCAGCACATAAATCTACAAGCTCTTCACCATTTCCATTTACAACACTGAACACCCCATGTATACCAATTATTCCCTCAACTGCCACATTACTCACCTTTGCATTCAAATCACCCATCACTATAACCCGGTCTCGTGCATCAAAACCACTAACACACTCATTCAGCTGCTCCCAAAACACTTGCCTCTCATGATCTTTCTTCTCATGCCCAGGTGCATATGCACCAATAATCACCCATCTCTCTCCATCAACTTTCAGTTTTACCCATATTAATCGAGAATTTACTTTCTTACATTCTATCACATACTCCCACAACTCCTGTTTCAGGAGTATTGCTACTCCTTCCCTTGCTCTTGTCTTCTCACTAACCACTAAGGATCACAATTTTGCATGTGATCAAATATATTCCTATGAGTCCACGGGGAAGACGAAACACGACAAGTTCCCAAGTGCACTTTCGTGTAATAATCACATCATCAGGGGAGACACAAGAGAGAAATATAGCATTCAGTTGATGTAAAAGAAAGAGACGTAGCTTAGAGGCCATGTTTACCAAATGGATGGAGAGAAATGGATGTTTATTGGTGCATATGCACCTGGGCATGAGAAGAAAGATCATGAGAGGCAAGTGTTTTGGGAGCAGCTGAGAGATTGTGTTAGCAGCATTGATGCAAAAGACTGGGTTATAGTGATGGGTGATTTGAATGCAAAGGTGAGTAATGTGGCAGTTGAGGGTGTAATCGATGTACATGGGGTGTTCAGCGTTGGAAATGGAAATAGTGAAGAGCTTGTGCATTTGCGTGCTAAAAAAGGCCTAGTGATTGGGAATACCAGGTTTAGAAACAGATATACATAAGTATCCCTATGTAAGTAGGAGAGATGGCCAGAGAGCGTTATTGGATTACGTGTTAATTGATTGGCGCGCGAAAAAGAGACTTTTGGATGTTAATATGATGAGAGGGGCAACTAGAGGGATGTCTGATCACTATCTTGTGGAGGCGAAGTTGAAGATTTGTAGAGGTTTTCTGAAAAGAAGAGAGAATGTTGGAATGAAGAGAGTGGTGAGAGTAAGTGAGCTATGAAAGGAGACTTGTGTGAGGAAGTACCAGGAGAGATTCAATGCAGAATGGAAAAAGGTGAGCGCAAATGACGTAAGGGGAGTGGCGGAGGAATGTGATGTATTTAGGGACGCAGTGATGGCTTGCGCAAAAAATGCCTGTGACATGATAAAGGTGAGAGGTGGTCAGATTAGAAAGGGTAGTGAGTAGTGGGATGAAGAAGCAAGATTATTAGTGAAAGAGAAGAGAGAGGCATTTGGACGATTTTTGCAGGGAAATAGTGCAAATGACTGGGAGATGAATAAAAGTAAGAGGTAGGAAGTCAAGAGAAAGGTGCAAAAGGTGGAAAAGAGGGCAAATGAGAGTTGGGGTGAGAGGGGCATCGTTAAATTTAAGGGAGAATAAAAAGATATTTTGGAAGGAGTTAAATAAATTGCGTAAGACAAGAAAACAAATGGGAACATCTGTGGGTGGGGGGCTAATGGGGAGGCAATAAATAGTGGTGAAGTGAAAAAGAGATGGAGTGAGTATTTTGAGGGTTTGTTGAATGTTTTTGATGATAGAGTGGCAGATATAGGGTATTTTGGTCGAGTTGGTGTGCGAAGTGAGAAGGTCAGGGGAAAATGGTTTTGTAAACAGAAAAGAGGTAGTGAAAGCTTTGCGTAAGATGCAAGCCGGCAATGCGACGGGTTTGGATGGTAGTACAGAGGAATTTACTTAAAAAATACGGGTGACTATGCTGTTGAATGGATGATGAGAATATTCAATGTATGTATGGTTCACAGTGAAGTGCCTGAGGATTGGCGAAATGCATGCATAGTGCCACTGTATAGAGGCAAAGGGGATAAAGGTGAGTGTTCAAATTACAGAGGTATAAGTTTGTTGAGTATTCCTGGGAAATCATATGGGAGGGTATTGATTGAGAGGGTCAAGGCATGTACAGAGCATCAGATTGGGGAAGTGCAGTGTGGTCTCAGAAGTAGTAAAGGATGTGTGGATCAGCTGTGTGCATGAAGAATGTAAGTGAGAAATATAAGTGAGAAATACTTAGACAAACAGATGGATTTGTACAGAGCATTTATGGATCTAGGTAAGGGATATGATAGAGATGATAGATATGCTCTGTGGAAGGTATTAAGGGTATATGGTGTGGGAGGTAAGCTGCTAGAAGCAGTGAAAATCTTATCAAGGATGTAAGGCATGTGTACGTGTAGGAAGAGAGGAAAGTGATTGGTTCCCAGTAGATGTTGGTTTGCAGCAGGGGTGTGTGGTCTCCATGGTTTTTTGATTTCTTTATGGATGGGGTTGTTAGGGAGGAGAATGCAAGAGTTTTGGGGAGTGGGGCAAGTATGCAGTCTGTTGTGGATGAGAGGGCTTGGGAAGTGAGTCAGTTGTTGTTCGCTGATGATACAGCGCTGGTGGCTGAATCGGGTGAGAAACAGCAGAATCTGGTGACTGAATAGGTAAAGTGTGTGAAAGAAGAAAGCTGAGTGAATAAGAGCAAGGTTATTAGCTTCGGTAGGCTTGCGAGAAAAACTGATGGAAGTGAAGTGTTTTAGATATCTGGGAGTGGATTTAGCAGAGGATGGAACCACGGAAACGGAAGTGAGTCACAGGGTAGGGGAGGGGGGCGAAAGTTTTGGGAGCGTTGAAGAATGTGTGGAAGGCGAGATCATTATCTCGGAGAGCAAAAATGAGTATGTTCAAAGGAATAGTGGCTCCGACAATGTTAGATGGCTGCGAGGCATGGGCTATAGATAGGGTTATGCGGAAGAGGGTGCTGGAAATGAGATGTTTCAGTACAATATGTGGTGTGATGTGGTTTGATCGAGAAAGTAATGAAAGGGTAAGGGAGATGTCTGGTGAAACTAAGAATGTGGTTGAGAGAGTAGAAGAGGGTGTATTAAAATGGTTTGGTCACATGGAGAGAATGAGTGAGAAAAGATTGACAAAAGGATATATGTGTCAGAGGTGGAGGGCACGAGAAGTGGGAGACCAAATTGGAGGTGGAAGGATGGAGTGAAAAAGATTTTGAGCGATCGGGGCCTGAACATACAGAAGGGTGAAAGGCGTGCAAGAAATAGAATGAATAAGAATGATGTGGTATACCGGGGTCGACGTGCTGCCAATGAATTGAACCAGGATATCTGATGCGTTTGGGAAAGTTTTGTGGGGCCTGCATGTGTAAAGGGAGCTGTGGTTTTGGTGAATTACACATAACAGCTACAGGCTGAGTGTGAACTAATGTGGCCTTTGGTGTCTCTTCCTAGCGCTACGTCGCACGCGCGTGGGGGAAGGGGGGGTGCCATTTTTGTATATGGTGGGTTCACGAAGGGGATGGATGAATGCAGCAAGTATGAATATGTACATGTGTATATATGTATATGTCTGTGTATGTATATGTATGTATACGTTAAAATGTATATGTATGTATACGTTAAAATGTATATGTATGTATGTGTGCGTTTATGTATATACATGTGTATTTGGGTGAGTTGGGCCGTTGCTTTGTCTGTTTCCTTGCGCACCTCGCCAATGCCGGAGAGAGCGACAAAGTATGATAAAAGATGATGTTAAATTATCATCATTTCAATCTATGTTCCTTAGAGCATTAGGTATCTGCAGTCCAGAGTTTATTGATGATGAGTTTGAGAAGATATATTCTATTGGATCTAAGTTAAAGTACCCTAGATCTTTCATTGATAAATCCCTTGAGTTAGCAAAGAAATCATTTTACAGAGTTAAGCCCAAACCTCCCATTGACACCAAGAATCTTTTAGTTCTCCCTTTTAATAATAATTTCACTTTGCTTCCCATGTTGCTTAAATCCTTTAATGTAAATGTTGCCTCTAGCAACAATAATACTATAAAGAATATCTTAATCAGGAATTCACCGGAAAATTCTCTTGGTTGCATTTATAAAGTGCCTTGTGGAAACTGTGATAAATTTTATGTTGGTCAGACTGGTAAGGAACTTTCTGTTGGACTTAAGCAACATGAATATTGTATAAGAACGGGACAAAAATCGAATGCCTTGTTTAATCATGTTAAAACCTATGATCATTGTATTGACTGGAGTAACGCCATCTCAGTTATTAACTCTAACTCTATTACCAAGAGAAATATCATTGAATCTTCTATTATTAGATACGCAAAGAATTATAATCTTAATATTAGTGATGGTCTATACAAATTAGATAACTTTACAGTTGATAAGATTTGTAAAATGATAAGTTTATGAACGCTCGTTGTATGTTTAGGACAATCACATGTTTACCAAATGGCGTCCTAGCTTCGTCTCTTCGATGTATATCAACTGACTGTTATATTTCTCTCTTGTGTTTCCCCTGATGATATGATTATTACACGAAAGTGCACTTGGGAACTTTCCGTGTTTCATTTTCCCCGTGGACTCATAGGAATCATCATCACGTTCCTCCTCTTGGCCAAAGTTGTTGCCGGATTCCTCGTCTCTGACATACCAATTGAATTTGTACTGGGCGGGACCGTATTCATCGGAGGATTCCTGTAATGTGGGCCACAAGTGTAATTTACGTCTTCCGTAATCATAAGAAAGGTTCATAAAACCTCTAAGGAAATAGCATTGCTGCACCCAGCTTCAGCAAGAAGGAACAGAGAAGGGGGCCAGGCGACGATATTCCCTCAAAGGCCCAGCCCTCTGTTCTTAACGCTACCTCGCTAATGTGGGAAATGGCGAATAGTGGCGACGAGCATGGGATCAAGAGAAGAAAGGATGGATGGGCATTCCCTAATAGCAGTTTCAAGCCTTCTCCAAACAACACACTAAAGAGAGCACCTTCACCAAGAGGAAGGAGAACAGTGTCAAAAGTGGGAGGAGGCCCACCAAGAGGGAGAAGAGGACTTCCAAGAGGAAGTAAAATGTATCAGGTAGAAAACCAAGAAGAAGGATAAGAAAATGATAATGGTGTTGGCAAAGATCATGGCACACCAACACCTGATCCGTCGACCTCAATGCACGGAACCGCTTCGGGTGAACATACTTGGACGTGGTGGTACAAGTAGTTGCACGGACTGTGATCCTCGCTTTGGTTACAAGAATGTTCTTCCGCCCACCAGTGATGCTACTACTTTTGTGAATTAAGAACCATTGAAACACAAACCTCGCCAGGTGGTAGAGTGACCCGCAGTGTATCGAGACAGACGTCCCCAGAACTTTTTTTAAAGGGGAAGTAAATGTTTATAGTTGTGTTACTGGAGTGATAGTTTTCATACATGGTGCTCTGACAAGAAAATAGTGAAATTGGAAAAGAATGTAGCTTAGACATTAAAGCTTATTCTTTCATTTAAATGTGAACAAAGGGAGCATTTTTTCAAAGTGATAGAGATGGAAAGCAAAAAGGTGTTTTTCATGAATGTACTGGAAAAGGTGAGGTCCAGATAAACTTTTGGTCTGTCAAGGCTTTATTATGGCGGATGACCAACTACCTACCCTCATGTATCCAAGATATGGTTGTACTTTGTGTAATGAAGACAATTGAGAAACATCATAATCCAATAATCCAGTTTCATGTTAAGAGAAGTGGTCCAGGCAGTAGGATACAGTGGTTAAATTGATGAAAACTACTATTGACGTTTGTGTAAATAAATTATACATTTCCCTTTTCCATAGCCAGAGGCTGAACCATTATGTGACATTCATTTTTTCATTTCATTTCAAGCTAGAAGTTTCAGTTTTCTAAATTGTTTCTTACATTTTTCATATGTATATATATATATATATATATATATATATATATATATATATATATATATATATATATATATATATATATATATATATATGTGTGTGTGTGTATGTGTGTATGTGTATGTGTATGTATATATATATATATATATATATATATATATATATATATATATATATATATATATATATATATATATATATATATATATATATATATATATATATATATATATATGTATATATATATATATATATATATATATATATATATATATATATATATTATCCCTGGGGATAGGGGTGAAAGAATACTTCCCACGCATTCCTCACGTGTCGTAGAAGGCGACTAGAGGGGACGGGAGCGGGGGGCCAGAAATCCTCCCCTCCTTGTATTTTTAACTTTCTAAAAAATGGGAAACAGAAGGAGTCACGCGGGGAGTGCTCATCCTCCTCGTAGACTCAGATTGGGGTGTCTAAATGTGTGTGAAAAAAGGAGAGATAGGTAGTATGCTTGAGGAATGGAACCTGGATGTTTTGGCTCTGAGTGAAACGAAGCTCAAGGGTAAAGGGGAAGAGTGGTTTGGGAATGCCTTGGAGTAAAGTCAGGGGTTAGTGAGAGGACAAGAGCAAGGGAAGGAGTAGCACTACTCCTGAAACAGGGGTTCTGGGAGTATGTGATAGAATGTAAGAAAGTAAATTCTAGATTAATATGGGTAAAACTGCAAGTTGATGGAGAGAGATGGGTGATTATTGGTGTATATGCACCTGGGCATGAGAAGAAAGATCATGAGAGGCAAGTGTTTTGGGAGCAGCTGAATGAGTGTGTTAGTGGTTTTGATGCATGAGACCGGGTTATAGTGATGGGTGATTTGAATGCAAAGGTGAGTAATGTGGCAGTTGAGGGAATAATTGGTATACATGGGGTGTTCAGTGTTGTAAATGGAAATGGTGAAGAGCTTGTAGATTTATGTGCTGAAAAAGGACTGGTGATTGGGAATACCTGGTTTAAAAAGCGAGATATACATAAGTATACGTATGTAACTAGGAGAGATGGCCAGAGAGCGTTATTGGATTACGTGTTAATTGACAGGCGCGCGAAAGAGAGACTTTTGGATGTAAATGTGCTGAGAGGTGCAACTGGAGGGATGTCTGATCATTACCTTGTGGAGGCTAAGGTGAAGATTTGTATGGGTTTTCAGAAAAGAAGAGTGAATGTTGGGGTGAAGAGGGTGGTGAGAGTAAGTGAGCTTGGGAAGGAGACTTGTGTGAGGAAGTACCAGGAGAGACTGAGTAAAGAATGGAAAAAGGTGAGAACAATGGAAGTAAGGGGAGTGGGGGAGGAATGGGATGTATTTAGGGAATCAGTGATGGATTGCGCAAAAGATGCTTGTGGCATGAGAAGCATGGGAGGTGGGTTAATTAGAAAGGGTAGTGAGTGGTGGGATGAAGAAGTAAGATTATCAGTGAAAGAGAAGAGAGAGGCATTTGGACGATTTTTGCAGGGAAAAAGTGCAATTGAGTGGGAGATGTATAAAAGAAAGAGACAGGAGGTCAAGAGAAAGGTGCAAGAGGTGAAAAAGAGGGCAAATGAGAGTTGGAGTGAGAGAGTATCATTAAATTTTAGGGAGAATAAAAAGATGTTTTGGAAGGAGGTAAATAAAGTGCGTAAGACAAGGGAGCAAATGGGAACTTCAGTGAAGGGAGCTAATGGGGAGGTGATAACAAGTAGTGGTGATGTGAGAAGGAGATGGAGTGAGTATTTTGAAGATTTGTTGAATGTGTTTGATGACAGAATGGCAGATATAGGGTGTCTTGGTCGAGGTGGTATGCAAAGTGAGAGGGTTAGGGAAAATGATTTGGTAAACAGAGAAGAGGTAGTGAAAGCTTTGCGGAAGATGAAAGCCGGCAAGGCAGGAGGTTTGGATGGTATTGCAGTGGAATTTATTAAAAAAGGGGGTTACTGTATTGTTGACTGGTTGGTAAGGTTATTTAATGTATGTATTACTCATGGTGAGGTGCCTGAGGATTGGCGGAATGCGTGCATCGTGCCATTGTACAAAGGGAAAGGGGATAAGAGTGAGTGCTCAAATTACAGAGGTATAAGTTTGTTGAGTATTCCTGGTAAATTATATGGGAGGGTATTGATTGAGAGTGTGAAGGCATGTACAGAGCATCAGATTGGGGAAGAGCAGTGTGGTTTCAGAAGTGGTAGAGGATGTGTGGATCAGGTGTTTGCTTTGAAGAATGCATGTGAGAAATACTTAGAAAAGCAAATGGATTTGTATGTAGCATTTATGGATCTGGAGAAGGCATATAATAGAGTTGATAGAGATGCTCTGTGGAAGGTATTAAGAATATATGGTGTGGGAGGCAAGTTGTTAGAAGCAGTGAAAAGTTTTTATCGAGGATGTAAGGCATGTGTAAGTGTAAGAAGAGAGGAAAGTGATTGGTTCTTAGTGAATGTAGGTTTGCGGCAGGGGTGTGTGATGTCTCCATGGTTGTTTAATTTGTTTATGGATGGGGTTGTTAGGGAGGTGAATGCAAGAGTTTTGGAAAGAGGAACAAGTATGAAGTCTGTTGTGGATGAGAGAGCTTGGGAAGTGAGTCAGTTGTTGTTCGCTAATGATACAGCGCTGGTGGCTGATTCATGTGAGAAACGGCAGATGCTGGTAACTGAGTTTGGTAAAGTGTGTGAAAGAAGAAAGTTAAGAGTAAATGTGAATAAGAGCAAGGTTATTAGGTTCAGTAGGGTTGAGGGTCAAGTCAATTGGAAGGTAAGTTTGAATGGAGAAAAACTGGAGGAAGTAAAGTGTTTTAGATATCTGGGAGTGGATCTGGCAGCGGATGGAACCATGGAAGCGGAAGTGAATCATAGGGTGGGGGAGGGGGCGAAAATCCTGGGAGCATTGAAGAATGTGTGGAAGTCGAGAACATTATCTCGGAAAGCAAAAATGGGTATGTTTGAAGGAATAGTGGTTCCAACAATGTTGTATGGTTGCGAGGCGTGGGCTATGGATAGAGTTGTGCGCAGGAGGGTGGATGTACTGGAAATGAGATGTTTGAGGACAATGTGTGGTGTGAGGTGGTTTGATCGAGTAAGTAATGTAAGGGTAAGAGAGATGTGTGGAAATAAAAAGAGCGTGGTTGAGAGAGCAGAAGAGGGTGTTTTGAAATGGTTTGGGCACATGAAGAGAATGAGTGAGGAAAGATTGACCAAGAGGATATATGTGTTGGAGGTGGAGGGAACGAGGAGAAGTGGGAGACCAAATTGGAGGTGGAAAGATGGAGTGAAAAAGATTCTGAGTGATCGGGGCCTGAACATGCAGGAGGGTGAAAGGCGGGCAAGGAATAGAGTGAATTGGATCGATGTGGTATACCGGGGTTGACGTGCTGTCAGTGGACTGAATCAGGGCATGTGAAGCGTCTGGGGTAAACCCTGGAAAGTTGTGTGAGGCCTGGATGTGGAAAGGGAGCTGTGGTTTCGGGCATTATTGCATGACAGCTGGAGGCTGAGTGTGAACGAATGGGGCCTTTGTTATCTTTTCCTAGCGCTACCTCGCACACATGAGAGGGGAGGGGGATGGTATTCCATGTGTGGCGAGGTGGCGATGGGAATGAATAAAGGCAGACAGTGTGAATTGTGTGCATGGATATATATGTATGTGTCTGTGTGTGTATATATATGTGTACATTGAGATGTATTGGTATGTATATTTGCGTGTGTGGACGTGTGTGTATATACATGTGTATGGGGGTGGGTTGGGCCATTTCTTTCTTCTGTTTCCTTGCGCTACCTCGCAAATGCGGGAGACAGCGACAAAGCAAAATAAATAAACAAAAAAATAAACATATATATATATATATATATATATATATATATATATATATATATATATATATATATATATATATATATATATATATATATATGAACAAAGTGCATATGAACGCAAACCTTCATAGAAAATGCAAACCTCCATCAGCCAGGATCGAACCCGGGACCCTGTGCAACAGGCGGGAGCGCTACCGCTAGACTATGATCGCCCCTAATAGGGAAATGAGTATTCAAATACTGTGTACTCGAATTCACTTCGTGGTGAGCAACGGGGTCTACACCAGTCAAACCCATCAGGCTCACACAACCAGCACATAGCATTTTACCGAACATAACTGTACAACGCGGAGGTATATGCACTTTGTACGTGTTCATATATTTCCGCGTTGGAGGTTTTTATGATATATATATATATATATATATCCCTGGGGATAGGGGAGAACGAATACTTCCCACGTATTCCCTGCGTGTCGTAGAAGGCGACTAAAGGGAGGGAGCGGGGGGCTGGAAATCCTCCCCTCTTGTTTTTGATTTTCCAAAAGAAGGAACAGAGAAGGGGGCCAAGTGAAGATTTCCCTCAAAGGCTCAGTCCTCTGTTCTTAACTCTACCTCGCTAACGAGGGAGTTGGCGAATAGTATAAAAAAAAGAATACATATATATTTATATATGTATATATATATATATATATATATATATATATATATATATATATATATATATATATATATATATATATATATATATATATATATATTATCCCTGGGGGTAGGGGATTAAGAATACTTCCCACGTATTCCCTGCGTGTCGTAGAAGGCGACTAAAAGGGGAGGGAGCGGGGGCCTGGAAATCCTCCCCTCTCGTTTTTTTTTCATTTTCCAAAAGAAGGAACAGAGGGGGCCAGGTGAGGATATTCCAAAAAAGGCCCAGTCCTCTGTTCTTAACGATACCTCGCTAACGCGGGAAATGGCGAATAGTTTAAAAGAAAAAGAAAGAAATATATATATATATATATATATATATATATATATATATATATATATATATATATATATATATATATATATATATATATATATATATATATATATATATATATATATACATATACATATATATATATATATATATATATATATATATATATATATATATATATATATATATATATATATATATATATATATATATGTATATATATACATATATATCTGGGGATAGGGGAAAAAGGATACTTCCCTCGCATACCCTGCCTGTCGTAAAAGGCAATTAAAGGGGACGGGAGCCGGGGGTTAGGAACCCTCCCCTCCTTGTATCTGACTTTCTAAGAGGGGAAACAGAAGGAGTCATGTGGGGAGTGCTCACCCTCCTCGAAGGTTCAGATTGGGGTGTCTAAATGTGTGTGGATGTAACCAAGATGAGAAAAAAGGAGAGATAGGTAGTATGTTTGAGGAAAGGAACCTGGATGTTTTGTTTTGGTAAAACTGAAAGTGGATGGAGAGAGATGGGTGATCTTTGGTGCCTATGCATCTGGTCATGAAAAAAGAAAAATCATGAGAGGCATGTGTTTTGGGAGCACCTGAGTGAGTGTGTTTGCAGCTTTGATGAACGAGACCGAGTTATAGTGATAGGTGATTTGAATGCAAGGGTGAGTAATGTGGCAGTAGAAGGTATAATTGGTGTACATGGGGTGTTCACTGTTGGAAATGGTGAAAAGCTTATAGATTTGCTTGCTGAAAAAGGATTGGTAATTGGGAATACCTGGTTTAAAAACAGATATACATAAGTATCCCTATGTACGTAGGAGAGATGGCCAGAAAGCGTTATTGGACAACGTGTTAATTGATAGACATGTGACAAAGAGACTTTTGGATGTTATAGTGCTGACAGGGGCAACTGGAGGGATGTCTGATCATAATCTTCTGTAGGCGAAGGTGAAGAGTTGTAGAAGAAAAGAAGAGAGAATGTTGCGGTGAAGAGTGTGGCGACAGTATGTGAGCTTGAAGAGGAGACTAGTGTGAGGAAGTAGCAGGAGAGATTGAGTGCAGAATGGAAAAAGGTAGAAGCAAATGGCGTAAAGGAAGTAAGGGAGGAATGGATGTATGTAGGGAAGTAGTGATGGCTTGCACAAAAGATGCTTGTAGCATTTGAAAGATGTGATGTGGGCAGATTAGAAAGGGTAGTGAGTGGTGAGATGAGGAGGTAAGATTGTTAGTGAAACAGAAAAGAGAGGCGCTTGGAGGATTTTTGCAGGGAAGTAGTGCGAAAGACTGGGAGATCTTCAAAAGAAACAGGAGGGAGGTCAAGAGAAAGGTGTAAGAGGTGAAAAGAGGGCAAACAAGAGTTGGGGTGAGAGAGTATCGTTAAATTTTAGGGAGAACAAAAAGATATTTTGGAAGGAGGTAAATAAAGTGCATAAGACAAGAGAACAAAGGGGAACATCGTTGAAGGAGGCTATTGGGAAGGTAATAAAAAGTAGTGGTGAAATGAGAAGATGGAGTGAGTATTTTGAAGGTTTGTTGGATGTGTTTGATGATAGAGTGGCAGATGTAGAGTGTTTTGGTCGAGGTGTTGTGCGAAGTGAGAGAGTCAGGGAGAATGGTTTGGTAAACAGAAAAGAGGCAGTGAAAATTTTGCGAAAGATAAAAGCCGTCAAGGCGGCGGGTTTGGATGATATTGCAGCGGAATCTATCAAAAATTGGGGTGACTGTGTTGTTGACTGGCTGGTAAGGATATTCAATGTATGTATGGTTAATAGTAAAGTGCCTGAGGATTGGCGGAATGCATGCATAGTGCCATTGTACAAAGGCAAAGGGTATAAAGGTGAGTGTTCAAATTACAGAGGTATAAGTCTGTTGAGTATTCCTGGGAAACTATATGGGATGGTATTGATCGAGAGGGTAAAGGCATTTACAGAGCTTCAGATTGGGGAAGAGCAAAAGGTATGTATAGGTATGTATAGGTATGTATATGTGCGTGTGTGGGTGTTTATGTATATATCCATGTGTATGTGGGTGGGTTGGGCCATTGTTTCGTTTGTTTTCTTTGCGCGGGAGACGGCGATTAGATATGATAAATATATAAATCATATATATATATATATATATATATATATATATATATATATATATATATATATATATATATATATATATATATATATATATATATGTATAAGAGAGTATCATTGAATTTTAGGGAGAATGTTTTGGATGGAGGTAAAGTGCGTAAGACAGGAACATCGGTGAAGGGGGTTAATGGGGAGTTTATAACAGGTAGTGGTGAAGTGAAAAGGAGATGGAGTGAGTATGTTGAAGTTATGTTGAATGTGTGTCATGATAGAGTGGCAGATATTGGGTGTTTTGGACGAGGTGGTGTGTGAAGTGAGAGGGTCAGAAGAGGTACTGAAAGCTTTGCGGCAAAGCGGCGGGTTTGGATGGTATTGCAGTGGAATTTATTAAAAAAAGGGATTGACTGTATTGTTGACTGGTTGGTAAGGTTATTCTATGTATGTATGACTCGTGGTGAGGTGCCTGAGGACTGGCGGAATGCTTGCATAGTGCTATAGCATAAAGGCAAAGGGGATAAAGGTAAGTGTTCAAAGTACAAAAGAATAAGTTTCTTGAGTATTCCTGGGAAATCATATGAGAGGGTATTGATTGAGAGGGTGAAGGCATGTACAGAGCAGCAGATTGGGGAAGAGCAGTTTGGTTTTGGAAGTAGTAGATGATGTGTGGATCAGGTGGTTGTTTTGAAGAATGTATGTGAGAAATACTTAGAAAAACAGATGGATTTGCATATAGTATCTATGGATCAGGAAAAGAATATGATAGAGTTGATAGAGATGCTTTGTGGAAGGTTTTAAGAGTATATGTTGTAGGAGGTAAGTTGCTAGAAGGAGTGAAAAGTTTTTATCAAGGATGGCAGGCATGTGTACGAGTAGGAAGAGAGGAAAGTGATTGGTTCCCAGTGAATGTCGGTTTGCGGCAGGGGGTGTGTGATGTCTCCGTGGTTGTTTAATTTGTTTATCGATGGGGTTGTTTGGGAGATGAATGCAAGAGTTTTGGAGAGTCTGTTGTGAATGAGAGGGCTTGGGAAATGAGTCAGTTGTTCGCTGATGACACAGCGCTGGTGGCTGATTCGGGTGAGAAAATGCTCAAGTTGATGACTGGGTAAAGTATGTGAAAGAAGAATGCTGAGAGTAAATGTGAATAAGAGCAAGGCTATTAGATTCAGTAAGGTTGAGGGACGAGCTAATTGGGAAGTAAGTTTGCATGGAGAAAAACTGGAGGAAGTGAAGTAATTTAGATATCTGGGAGTGGATTTGGCAGCGAATGGAACCATGGAAGCGGAAATGAGTCAGAGGGTGGGGGACGGGGCAAACGTTCTGGGAACGTTGAAGGCGAGAATATTATTTCGGAAAGCAAAAATGGATTTGTTTGAAGGAATAGTAGTTCCAACAATGTTATATGGGTGCGAGGTGTGGGCTAAAGATAGGGTTGTGCGGAGGAGGGTGGATGTGTTGGAAATGAAATGTTTGAGGACAATATGTGGTGTGAGGTGGTTTCATCGAGTAAGTAACGAAAGGGTAAGGGAGATGTTTGGTAATAAAAAGAGCGTGATTGAGAGAGCAGAAGAGGATGTATTGAAATGGTTTGGTCACATGGAGGGAATGAGTAAGGAAAGATTAACAAAGAGGATATATGTGTCAGAGGTGGAGGGCACGAAAAGTGGGAGACCAAATTGGAAGTAGAAGGATGGAGTGAAAAAGATTTGAGCGATCGGGACGTGCAAGGAAAAGAGTGAATTGGAACAATGTGGTATACCGGGGTCGACGTGCTGTCAATGGATTGAACCAGGGCATGTGAAGCGTCTGGGGTAAACTATGGAAAGTTTTGTGGGGCCTGGATATGGAAAAGAAGCTGTGGTTTCAGTGCATTACACATGACAGCGAGAGACTGAGTGTGAATGAATGTGGCCTTTGTTGTCGTTTCCTAGCGCTACCTCGCGCGCGCATGCGTGGGGGGGGGGGGGGGGGAGTTCATGTGTGGCGGGATGGCGACGGTGATGGATGAAGGCAGCAAGTATGAATATGTACATGTGTATCTATGTACATGTCTGCGTATGTATATGTATGTATACGTTGAAATGTATAGGCATGTATATGTGCGTGCTTTGGCGTTTATGTATATACATGTGTATGTGGGTGGGTTGGGCAATTCTTTCGTCTGTTTCCTTGCGCTATCTCACTAACGCGGGAGACAGCGACTAAGTATAATGAAATACGAAATAGATAAATGTGTCTAAATGTGTGTGGATGTAACCAAGAAGAGAAAAAAGAAGAGATATGTAGTATGTTCGAAGAAAGGAACCTGGATGTTTTGGCTCTGAGTGAAACGAGGCTCAAGGATAAAGGGGAAGAGCGGTTTGGGAATGTCTTGGGAGTAAAGTCAGGGATTAGTTAGAGGACAAGAGCAAAGGAAGGAGTAGCAATCATCCTGAAACAGGAGTTGTGGGAGTATGTGATAGAGTGTAAAAAAGTAAACTCTAGATTGATATGGGTAAAACTGAAAGTGGATGGAAAGAGATGGGTGATAATTGCTGCCTATGCACCCGTCCATGAGAGGAAATATCATGAGAGGCAAGTGTTTTTTGAGCAGATGAGTGAGTGTGTCAGCAGCTTTGATGAACGAGACCTGGTTATAGTGATGGGGGATTTGAATGCAAAAGTGAGTATTGTGGCAGTTGAGGGTATAATTGGTGTACATGGGGTGTTTAGTGTTGTAAATGGAAACGGTGAAGAGCTTATGGATCTGTGTGCTGAAAAAGGACTGGTGACTGGGAATACCTGATTTGAAAAAAGAGATATACATATGTACATATATGTGAGTAGGAGAGATGGCCAGAGGGCGTTATTGGATTACGTGTTAATTGATTGCGTGCAAAAGAAACTTTAGGATGTGAATGTGCTGAGAGGGGCAGCTGTAGAAATGGCTGATCACTATCTTGTGGAGGCGAAGGTGAAGATTTGTAGAGGTTTTCACAAAAGAAGAGAGAATGGTGGAGAGCAGAGAGTGGTGTGAGTACGTGAGCTTGGAAAGGAGACTTGGGTGAGGAAGTACCAGGACAGATTGAGTGCAGAGTCGCAAAAGGTGAGGGCAAATTACGTAAGGGGATTGGGGGAGGAATGGGATGTATTTAGGGAAGCAGTGATGGCTTGCGCAAAAGATGCATGTGGCATGAGAAAGGTGGGAGGTGGGCTGATTAGAAAAGGTAATGAATAGTGAGATGAAGAAGTAAGAGTGTTAGTGAAAGAGAAGAGAGAGGTGTTTGACCGATTTTTGTGGGGAAGTAGAGCAAATGACTGGGAAATGTATAAAAGAAAGCGGCAAGAGGTCAAAAGAAAGGTGCAATAGGTGAAAAAGAGGGCAAATGAGAGTTGGGGTGAGAGTATCATTAAATTTTTGTGAGAATAAAAAGATATTTTGGAAGAAGGTAAATATAATGCGTAAGACAAGAGAACAAATTGGAACATCGATAAAGGAGTCAAATGGAGAGGTAGTAACAAGTCGTGATGAAGTGAGAAAGATGGAATGAATATTTGAAGTTTTGTTGAATATGTTTGATGAGAGGGTGTTTTGGTGTAGGTGGTGTGCGAAGTGAGAGGGTCAGGGAGAATGGTTTGGTGATATGTATATATATTCCTGGGATATTGTATTGGAGGGTACTTATTGAGATTGTAAAGGCATGTACAGATCATCAGATTGGAGAAGAGTGTGGTTTTAGAAGTGGTAGAGGATGTGTGGATCAGGTGTTTGTTTTGAAGAATGTATGTGAGAAATACTTAGAAAAACGGATGAATTTGTATGTAGCATCTATGGATTTGGAGAAGGCATATCATAGGGTGGATGGAGATGCTTTGTGGAAGGTTTTAAGAGTATATGGTATGGGAGGTAAGTTGCTAGAAGCAGTGAAAAATTTTACCAAGGATATAAGGTATGTGCACGAATAGGAAAAGAGGAAAGTGATTTGCTCTCAGTGAATGTCGGGCTGCGACATGGGTGTGTGATATCTCCATGGTTGTTTAATTTGTATATGATGGGGTAGTTAGGGAGGTGAATACAAGAGTTCTGGAGAGGGTTTGGGAAGTGAGTCAGTTGTTCGCTGTTGATACAGCGCTGGTGGCTGATTCGGGTGAGAAACTGCAGAACTTGGTGTCTGAGTTTAGTAAAGTGTTTGAAAGAAAAAAGTTGAGAGTAAATATGAAGAAGAGCAAGGTTATTAGGTTTAGTAAGGTTGAGGGACAAGTTAATTGGGAGATAAGTTTGATTGAAGAAAAACTGAAGGAAGTGAAGGGTTTTAGATATTCGGGAGTGGACTTAGCAGCGGATGGAACCATGGAAGCGGAAGTGAGTCACAGAGTGGGGGAGAGGGAACGAAGGTTCTGGGAGTGTTGAAAAATGTGTGAAAGGCGAGAGCACTATCTCGAAAAGCAAAACTGGGTATGTTTGAAGGAACAGTTGTTCCAACAATGTTATATGGTTGCGAGGCATGGGCTATAGATAGGGTTGTGCGGAGGAGGGTGGATGTGTTGGAAATGAGATGTTTCAGGACAATATGTGGTGTGAGGTGGTTTGATCGAGTGAGTAATGAAAGGGTAAGAGAGATGTGTGATAATAAAAAGAGTGTGGTTGAGAGAGCAGAAGACGGTGTTGAAATGTTTTGGTCACATGGAGTGAATGAGTGAGGAAAGATTGACAAAGAGGATACATGTGTCAGATGTGGAGGGAAGAAGTGGGAGACCAAATTGAAGATGGAGGGAAGGAGTAAAAAAGATTTTGAGCGACCGGGTCCTGAACATACCGGAGGGCGTGCAAGGAATTGAGTAAATTGGAACGATGTGGTATATAGGGGTTGACGTGCTGTCAATTGATTGAGCCAATTGAACTAAGGCATGTCAAGCCTCTGGGGTAAACCTGTGGGGCATTAATGTGGAAAGGGAGCTGTGGTTTCGGTGCATTACACATGACAGCTAGAGACTGATTGTGAACGAATGTGGCCATTTTGTCTGTTCCTGGCGCTGCCTCGCTGGATGGGATGGGGGGGTAGTGCTATTGCGTGTGTGGCGGGGTGACGACGGCAATGGATGGAGGCAGCAAGTATGGATGTGTAAATGTGTGTATATGTATATGTCTGTGTATGTATATGTGTGTATATGTGTGTGTATGTATATGTATGTATACGTTGTAATGTATATGTATGTATATGTCTGTGTATGTATATGTATTTGTACGTTGTAATGTATATGTATGTATATGTCTGTGTATGTATATGTATGTATACATTGTAATGTATATGTATGTATATGTCTGTGTATGTATATGTATGTATACGTTGTAATGTATATGTATGTATATGTCTGCGTATGTATATGTATGTATACGTTGTAATGTATATGTATGCATATGTCTGTGTATGTATATGTATGTATGTGTTGTAATGTATATGTATGTATATGTGCGTATGTAAAAGTTTATGCATATACGTGGGTGGGTTGCGCTACCTCGCTAACGCGGGAGACGGTGGCTAAGTATGATAAATAATGAATCATGATATATGTATTATGATATATATATATATATATATATATATATATATATATATTACAAACCTCCAACAGCCAGGATTGAACCCGGGACCCCTGTGCAACAGGCGGGAATGCTACCGCTAGGCCAGGCCCATATCCTAGCGGTAGCATTCCCGCCTGCTGCACAGGGGTCCCGGGTTCGATCCTGTATGTTGGAGGTTTGTATGTTCTGTGAAGGTACCCGTTCCTATGCACTTTGTTCGTGTATATATATATATATATATATATATATATATATATATATATATATATATATATATATATATATATAAAGATGATTATCTAGATAAAATGTATGCTTTATTAGAGAATAGAACATATTCTCTTAGAAGTGATTCCACAGGAACAGTGAATAGCACGTTTGATAAGATAATAAAAAAGTATATATATATATATATATATATATATATATATATATATATATATATATATATATATATATATATATATATATATATATATATATTTTAAACTATTCGCCATTTCCCGCGTTAGCGAGGTAGCGTTAAGAACAGAGGACTGGGCCTTTTTTGGAATATCCTCACCTGGCCCCACTCTGTTCCTTCTTTTGGAAAATTAAAAAAAAACGAGAGGGGAGGATTTCCAGCCCCCTGCTCCCTCCCCTTTTAGTCGCCTTCTACGACACGCAGGGAATACGAGGGAAGTATTCTTAATCCCTTATTCCCAGGGATAATATATATATATATATATATATATATATATATATATATATATATATATATATATATATATATATATATATATATATATATATATATATATATATATATATATATATATATATGCAAGAAGTACGCAAGTAACGAATGTACAAATGATGTAGGTAAAGCCACAAGGAAACGGAAAATAGGAAGTGTTAAGCGCTTTCGTATATCACCAACACTGCTCCTCTAAATTGTCCAACTCATTTCAAGAATGTTCTTATTGATTTACCACAGGACAGGAATCATCCTGTCACTATAGCTGAGATGTGGAATGCCGTAGTGATTTTGAATAAAGATGATTATCTAGATAAAATGTATGCTTTACTAGAGAATAGAACATATTCTCTTAGAAGTGATTCCACAGAAACAGTGAATAGCACGTCTGATAAGATAATGAAAAAGTTGCAATTATGAAATCAGAAATGTTCGTGTTTGAGTCCTTCCCTTGCCTACATATATGGTTGTATTCAGACTCATAAACCGGGAAACCCTATAAGACCCATAGTTTCTTCAGTGGCATTTGCTACATATAGACTTTCACAATCGCTTGTCAGTATTCTCGGTCGTCATCGCCATAATATCTTGTTCTCATATCAAAAACAATATTGATCTAATAGACAAACTCAGTAATGTCCAGCTTGATCATGGATGTGATTATATCTGGCGGAGGAATTAATGATACTGTGCGTTCAAGACTGTAAGTTTCAGTTGACTTACAGTTGGGTATGAGGATGGAACATCCTCTCTCAGCTCTCTAAAGTAATTCATATATGGAATGTTTTGAGAGTAAGATATTATACCAAGTATCATCAAATGGTACAGGTATTGATGATGGTCTTTGTTGGTGGCCTGTTGATAATGATGAAAACTTATTTCTTACCAATTTGGTATTGTTTGGTAGACTCAATAAAGTTTACTCTTAAGACGTATACAGACAATATTGTGAACACACACTTATTAGTATTATCCTACTTTGAGAAATTGCTTAATGTTCCTGTTTTGTAAAAAGCTTTTGATTTCAATACAGTTTTCAGTAATAATAATACGCTTAGGGAAATTATCAGACATTCTGTAACTTCTCTAAAGGCTTGTGTACAATATCCCCTGTAAAGAGTGTGATCAGTTTTAAACTGGTAAGAACCTTAATATCCAGCTTGAGAAATATGAAATTAGTTTGGTAATGGTTAAGAATCTAAAGCAATGTTTGTGCACCTCAAACACTTTGATCATCAAACTACCTGGCGCAGTGTTAAGACTATCTCATACAATACCTCGGTAATGCATAGAAATATTGTTGAATCGTGTCTTACCAAACGTAGATGAATGAAAATGTTGGCTTATATAGATTTGTTAACTAAATAAGTGAAAGAAATTGTAATTATGTTTCTCAGAAAATAGGTTAACCTGAGAGAGGTGAGGTCATAGAGGGTGACCTGTGCCCTAATTCCATCATCTGTCTTTTAATTCGTGTACATATTCATACTTGCTCGCTTCTATCCATCTTCGACGCCACCCTCTCCCACAGGAAACAGCATCGTCACCCCATGTGTCAGCGAGGTAGCGCCAGGAAGCATACGAAGAAAGGCCACAACTGCTCATATACATACTCTAGCTGTCATGTGTAATGCACCGAAACCACATCTCCCTATCCACATCCAGACCCCATAGGCCTTTCCATGACTTACCCTAGACACTTCACAAGCCCTGGTTCAATCCAGCGACAGCACGTCGACCCCAGTACACGACATCGTCCCATATAGTCTGTACCGTGCACCCCTTTCACCCTCCTGCATGTTCAGGCCCCGATCACTCAAAATCTTTTTCATTCCATCCTTCCACCTCCAATTTGGTCTCCCGCTTCTCCTTGTCCCCTCTACCTCTGATAGATATATCTTCTTCGTCAACCTTTCCTCACTCATTCTCTTCATATTCCAAAACCATTTCAACACACCCTCTTCTGCTCCCCCACCCACATTCTTTTCATTACCATACATCACATTTACCCTTTCATTACTACTCGATCAAACCACCTCACACCACATGTTGCCCTCAAACATTTCATTTCCAACACATTCACCCTCCTCCACAAAACCCATGCCTCAAAACCATATGATATTGTTGGAACTACTATTCCTTCAAACATACCCAGTTTTGCTCGCCGAGATAACGTTCTCTCTTTCAATACATCCTCCATCACTCCTAGAACCTTCGCTCCCTCCCCCACCGTGTGACTCACTTCCTCTTCCATAGTTTCATTCGCTGCCAAGTTCATTCCCACATCTCTGAAAAGCTTCACTTCCTCCAATCTATCTCTATCTAAACTTGCATTCCAATAACTTTTCCCTCAACTCTGCTGAACTTAATAAATTCGCTTTATTCACCTCTACTTTCAACTTTCTCCCTTTACACAGCCACCACTTGTATAATCGGCAGACAACAAATGACGCACTTCCAAGCCCTCTCACCCCCAGCAGACTGCATACTTACCCCTCTCTCCAAAACTCTTGCATCCACCTCCCTAACCACCCCATCCATAAACAAATAACCATGGAGACATCACACACCTCTGCCGCAGACCGATCTTCACTGAGAACTAATCGCTCTCTACTCTTCCTACACGTACACATGCCTTATACCCTTGATAGAACTTCTCACTGGTTCTAGCATACCTCTCACACCACATATTCATAAGACCTTCCACAAAGTATCTCTATCATATGCCTTCTCCAGATTCATAAATGCCACATACAAATCCATCTGTTTTTTCTTATTATTTCTCACACAAACACCTGATCCACACATTCTCTGCCACTTTTGAAACCACACTGCTCCTCCCTAATCTGATGCTCTGTACAAGCCTTCACCCTCTCAATCTATACCCTCCCATATGATTTACCAGGTATACTCAACAAACCTATGCCCCTGTAGTTTGAATATTCACATTGATTCCCCTTTGCCTTTATACGATGGCACTGCACGTACATTCCTCCAATCCTCACACACATTTTTTCACCTTGATTCATATTTACATTGAATACCCTTACCAACCAATCAACAACACAGCCACTCCCTTTCCTAATGAATAAAACTGCAATACCATTCAATCCCTGCCACTTTGCCAATATCATCTTTCGCAAGTCTTTCAACACCTCTTCTCTTTTCACCAAACCACTCTCTCTGACTCTCTCACTTCGCATACCACCCCAACCTAAAGACCCTACATCTACCACTCTATCATCAAGAATATTCAACAACCTTTCAAGATACTCATTCCATCTCCTCCTCATTCCATCATTACCTGTTATCACATCCCCTTGCCTCCTTCACTGATGTTCCTATTTACGCACTTTATCTCTCTCCTTCCAAAACATCTTTTTATTTTCCGTTTAGTATTATGATACTCTCTCACCCTAACTGTCATTTGCCCTCTTTTTGAGGCCCTGCACCTTCCTCTTAACCTCTTGCCGCTTTCTTTTATATATTGTAAGCACCGCCCAAACACTTCTCTTTTCTCTTTCACTATCAACTTTACTTCTTCATCCCACCACTCACCACCCTTTTTAATCTCCCCGCATGCCACATGCATCTCTTGCACACGCCATAACTGCTTCCCTAAATACATCCCATTCCTCACACACTCCCCTTGCGTCATTTGTTCTCACCTTTTGCCATTCTACTATATCTCTCCTGGTACTTCCTCAAACAAGTCTCTTGTCCAGGTTCACATACTCCTGCCACTCTCTTCTCCCCGACATTGTCTCCTCTTTTTCGAAAACCTCTACAAATCGTCACCCACTCCTCCACAAAATAGTGATCAGACAACCCACCAGCCGACCCTCTCAGTACATTTACATCCAAAAGTCTCTCTATTGCACGCCTATCAATAAATGTGTAAACTAATAATGCCCGTTGACCATCTCTCCTACTCACATACGTATACTTGAGTATATCTCTCTTTTTGAATCAGGTATTCCCAATCACCAGTCTTTTTTTTTAGCACAAAACCCCACAAGCTCTTCACCATTTATATTCATAACACTGAATAGCCCGTGCGCACCAATTATACCCACAGCTGCTATATTACTCACCCTCTCATTTAAATCACCTATCACTAATACCCGGTCTCGTGCACCAAAACTGCTGACACACTCACTCAGCTGCTACCAAAACACTTGCCTCTCATTATCTTTCTTCTCATGACTAGGTGCATAAGCACCAATAATCATCCACCTCTCACCATCCAGTCTCAACTTTACCACATCAATCTAGAATTTACTCTTACACTCTATCACACATTCCCACAACTCCTGCTTCCTGAAAAGTGCTACTCCTTCCTTAGGTCTTGTCCTCTCGCCAATCCCTGACTTTACTCCCAAGGCATTTCAAAACCAATCTCCTCCTTTACCCTTGAATTTCGTTTCACTCAAAGCCAGAATATCCAGATTTCTTTCCTCAAACATACTACCTATTTCTCCTCACTTCTCACCTTGGTTACATCCATACACATTCAGACACCCCAGTCTGAGCCTTCGAGGAGGCAGAGCACTCCCCGCGTGGCTCCTTCCTCTGTCTCCTCTTTTAGAATTTGAAATACAAATAGGGGAAGGTTCCAGACCCCCTCGCCCCACCCGCTCCCCTCCCCTTTAGGCACCATCTACGACACAGAATCTTTTTCTGCCTTATCCAGTCAGTGAAACAGACAAGGCTTAACAACAGCAAGTGATTTATTAATTCACATTAATACTTGCAGTACTTTTTTTCTTTTTTTTTAAGTGGGGGGGGGGGCAATTCATTTATTACTAGAATACTTCCCACGTATTCCCTGCGTGTCGTAGAAGGCAACTAAAAGGGGAGGGAGCGGGGGGCTGGAAATCCCCCACTCTCTTTTTTTTTTCCCAAAAAAGAAGGAACAGAGAAGGGGGCCAGGTGAGAATATTCCCTCGAAGGCCCAGTCCTCTGTTCTTAACGCTACCTCGCTAATGCGGAAAATGGCGAATAGTATGAAAGAAAGAATTACTAGAGAGTACACTGGTTGTTCTATAGGAATAAATTTTCTAATCTGATCTTCTGTTAATCTTGTTTTGTTTTGAGTAATGATTATTTCACATTTTTGTCCACTGATTTCGCAGAGCAGGGAACGCGTTAAAGGACGTGCCGAATATCATGCTTATCACTTGTTCTTTTCGAATAAGTGGGTCAGTTGCAGTGTTGTCCGTGGTGTCTGGCTCTCACAAGAAGGACAGGAATGGTCGTGTGTCAAGGGCAAGTTGGAGGTGCAGGTAGCGTAATGCCTCACGGAAAATCCCCGGAGGAATGAGGTTAGCAGAGGAGGCCAGTCTGGACGTGACGGGAAGAGGATCGCACATCACCCGAGGAACTGTGTCAGGCACATTACTGTGGCTGCGGTTGTTGGCTGGATGTTGATTTAGGATTATCTTTATTAGGATGTTTCATTGAGAAAATCCTGAATTCTGTATTCATGTGGTTATCCGTTCCAGGCCAAATGTTCTCCACCAACTTGTGTACCACATGAGACAACGAGGCATTACCTACCACGGAAAAAGAGATGGATCTTTACGTCATTAGGGACACGTGAGGAGTGGAGTCACGTGATGGTTGAGGCGAGGTGAGGAGGGCTTCACTGCGGCCTGAGGCTCACACTCAACCCCTGACCGGCATCAGAGACGCACCTTCCCTCGTTGTCTCCACCAACACAGCCCCACATTCACCCTCTCCTCTCGAATTAGGAACTCCCGTCTGCCATCTGTACAGTGCACGTCCACCTTAGTCTTGTAAAAAAAAAAATCTTTGACTTTGAATATACCTATTTCTCTCGCGGGACCTTCGCCACATTACACTGAACTGGAAATTCACCTTTGCACCTCAGAATTACGACAGATCTTGTCACCTTGTGAGCGACGCACAATACCCCGCACCTGTCAACACCCTTCACGACCCGGGCTGTGACTTCTTCGCTGGACATTCCGACCTCCAGCCCCGGGAATCTTAATTTTGGGTTAAGAGACGAGGACTCCTGCAGGTGCTGGCAGAAGGTGGGACAGTGGGCAGGAGAGCCTGCCAGGTCAGGACACGCTCCTAGTCTCCAAGGATCCTTGCTGCTCCAACGCCATGTTTCACACGATTGCCTCCCGGGTCAAGAGTGGCGTCAAGCTGGACTTAATGGTCGTCGACGACGTAAGTACCAGGTCACCTTCCTCCTAAGGTCACCCTCTTCCTCAGGTCACCCTCCTTATGCTGTCATCATTCTCTTGGGGTCACCCCTCTCAGGCCACCTTATTCCATCCTCACATTACTTCTTGGGGCATTTCTGTCCCTATGTCACCCGTCTACTCGCATCATCCTCGTTCCTTGGTCATCCTCCAGCTGCCCGACACCATCCTTCCCTAGTCACCATCCTCCCTACGTCATCCTTCCTCCAGGACACCTGTCTCCCTTGGTCATTGTCCCATCCACATCACTGTCACTCCCAGGTCACCAATTTTCCAACAGCACATTATTCCCTAATGCTCCCATGTTCACGATCACCCTTGTGCCCTTGTAACTCTTCTTCCCTGGTCATAAATTCTTTTCCAGGTCGGTCCTCTTTGTAAGTCACCCTCATTTCCAGGTCAGGTCACCCTCAACCTTGTGACACCTCGAGTAAATTTTTCATCAAGTAAACTGTGTTCAGAAGTCACTTGTGTTCTGTTACCCATCATATTAGTGTCACCCTATCATGTCTGTCTTCACGATGTGCTGAGCCACGGATCCTGGCGCCGTCAAGGCCCAGGGTCCTGGAACCAGCTGGGACCAGGGTCCTCAAGTGAAGAATTTGGACGTCTCGTGGCGCTAATGGAGCTGTGGATCCTGGCTATAGCTGGGCTCTGGTGATTGGCATCAAGAGAGCTACGGGTCCTGGCACCGGCAGAGTTCTGGATCTTAAGCTAGCAGGGCCCTGGATCCTGGCATCAGTGGGGCCCTGATTAATGGCATCGGCAGGACCCCGGGCCCTAGCAACAGCAGACCCTTGGGCCCTTCTCCTGGCATCAGCAGTGCCCCGGTTCCCGACACTAGCAAAGCCACGGGACCTGGCACTAGTTGAGCCCTAGTTCATGGCACCAGGGGGCCCTGGGTTCTGGAACTAGGAGGGCCACAGATCTTGGTACCTGCATGGCCCCGGGTTCTGGTATCAGCAGAGCCCAAGTCCTGACACGAGAAGACCACCGTGTCCTGGCTCCAGACGACTATCTGGTCTTGGCAACAGCAGAGCACCGGGTCCTGGAGAGGAGACTTTGGACCTCTCCTGGCACTAGCAGGGCCACGGCTCCTAGCGTAACGAGGGTCCCTGGTCCTGGCACCAATAGGGTCCCAGGTCGTGTTATCAGTAGGGCTTCGGGTCCTGGTACCAGAAGAGCTTCTGGCCCAGGCACCAGCAGGGCCCCGAATTCTGACACCAGCAAGACCTCGGACTCTGGAATCAGTAGGGCCTAGGGTTCTGGCACCAGCAGAGCTTTGGGTCCTGGCACCAGAAGGACGTCGGATCCTGGCACAAGCAGGGCTTTGGATCTTGACACCAGCAGAGCCCCTGGTCCTAGCACCAATAGGGCCCCTGGTCCTGGTACCAGTGAGCCCTGGGTCTCAAGCAGGGCCCTGGGTCTTGGAGAGAGGACCTTGAACCTCTTCTAACACCAGCAGGGCCCCGGGTCCTGACATCATTAGTGCCCCGGGCCCTAGAATGAGACCAGCAGAACCCCTGTTCCTAGCACCAGCAAAACCCCGGATCCTAGCGTCAGCGGAGTCCTGGTTCCTGCCACCAGCAGAGCCTCGAGTCTTGGAGAGGGGACGGGAATTCTCCTGGCACCAGCAGGGCCCAGGGTCCTGATTAGGAGACCTCAGATCTTTCCTGGCATCTCCAGGGCCCCAGATCCTGACGAAGAAACTTCGGGTCTCTCCTGGAATCAACAAAGACCCTTGTCCTGGAGAAGAGACCTCGGACCTCTCCTGGCACCGGCAGAGCCCCGATTCCTGGAAAAGAGACCGTGAACCTCCTCTGGTACCAGCAGGAATCTTGGTCCTGGATAAGAGACCTCGGACCTCACCTGGTACCAGAAGGGTTCTAGGTCGTGGAGAGGAGATGTTGGACCTACCATGGCACCAGCTTGGCCCAGAGTTATAAAGAGGAGACCTCTGACCTCTCCTGGTACCAGGTTATCTTGCACATCAGATCGCCCTGTTTTCCTGAGTCGTCTCCCCAACAAATTACCTCTGCTTCAAGCTCATCTGCTCGAGGACCGCTGTCTCGTCTCGATGCGACCCTCCTAAGTTGCTCCCTTACCCCCCTCGTCCTCCAGTCATCCTGTAACCTGGGTCATCCTACCACAGACCAACTTTGTTTGACTCAAGATCACCCAGATCCCTAGAGGACTTAGTCTTCTTCAGTTTTAAACCTTCACACTTGATTACCCGTGTCATGAATTCATAACAACAGGACGCTATAATCAGGTCATCCTTAACAACAGGTTACTGTCATCTGCTCATCCTTAACACCAAGTCAGCCATTCGCTTGTCTTAACTCTCCAGTCTCAGAATGGCCTAAGCCCCTGTCGCCCTTGTTTTACATTTTTCTGGTCATCATAGGTCATCTGTTGCATTTTTGACCGAAACAAAGTGATTCCTGCTTGTAAATTGATAACAACTCTTCTCTCTGTGCTTGTTCGCCCAATTAGATGTCTGGTAGTTACATTGTGCCTAATCATATTATTCAGGTTAGTTACTGTGGAAATGATGCAAGAAGTCACGAGACATGATAATAAGTGGTACGCGTTTGCGTGCTTCCTCGTGTGTTTACCTTTACACACACACACACACACACACACACACACACACACACACTGAGTCAACTGATTACTAATGATTTTCATGATGGCTGGGTCAGTGCTATTCATATGGCAGTCTAAACGAGCTCAGGTGGGCTCGATATGGTTGTGGTAACAAACTACCTTTCGGAGAAGAGCGATTTCTAGTAGCAGGAGGAGACGGTAGCGATGTGGTGCAATGGTTTCTCCTTGAACTGTCGGATAAGGTCCAGGTGACTGATAGAGAGAGGCGGGAGAACTAGTTTGTTTGGCGCCTTTCTGAAGGCGTTGTAAGAGGGACTGAGGGTGATCTTGCACGCCCTTGACTGCACTCTTTCTGTTAGCCCCAGTTGTGTGGTGGATGATGAGGTAGGGGCGGAGGAGGCTTATGAGGTAGGGGTGGCGGAGATTTAGGGGAGCTTACAAAGAACGAAGGTTGTGTAGATATCACTGTGTTCAGTTATAGGGAGTCCAACTGTCCTTGGAATGAAGAAATAGAGACGATGGGGAGAGGGATTAAATGACGGTACTGACATGTTCCTTCCAGCTGAATTAGCATATATTCGTGTGCCTGTGTTAGTTGGTTGTGCCTGTACACACACAGGTGAAAGTGTGTGCGTGAGGGTAGGAGGGGGTCAAGGGTCATTGAGTTTCGTGACACACACTGACCGGACAAAAAGCGCCTCAAGATGGGTCACCTTAATCTTGGCCTTCGTCTCGACCAGTAATGCTTCGTACTCATCTAAGTCTTCACACGTGCGATGGTCAGACAGTGTGGCATCAAAACGTCTCCCAGTTTTGCGCAGTACATCCAGTGCCTTGTCGAATACGCGAGCGATTTCATTTGGCTTCTGTAATCCATAAACCCGGGTGGGGCTGGTGCCGCAGCTTGACCAGAAGGAAGCCTTACTTCCCCATGACCTCACGAAACTTCCGCCTGATTAGAAAAAAAAAAATGGTTTCCTAGGTGAGTGTGTAGCCGTGAACACATCCGCCTGCAGACAGACAGACAGACATTGCATACCTCCTCCTCATATTGCATCAACCTATTTGATATAGTACATTACGTCCTGCTGGCGAACCGATCTTCAATCAACATTATAGTGCCGTGTATCCCGGCGCTGTGTTGGTGGTTGTCAGAAACTGGGACAAGAGAACATTAATGATTCAAAGTTATACAAGAGACGTAAGTCATACACAGGAAACACGAACGCTGGCCAGCATCATGCTGTAGATGTAAGTCACGCACAGGAAACATGAACGTTGACCAGCATCATGCTGTAGATGTGAGTCATGCACAGGAAACACGAACGTTGACCATAATCATGCAGTGTAGATGTATGGAAGTAATGTATGTCATGCATGACGATGCCGGGGCTTCAGTATGTGCAGACTTCACTGGGATCTCCGCGTTCCTGCCAAGCCCAGCTGGTGGTGAAGGTGGCCGATTACCTTATCCTCAGACACGACAAGCGTTCTTTAAGTCGCCTTCCCTCCAGACCCCAGCAGTGGTGAAGTCTTGCTACACTTGGTGGGATATTCCTGAGCACAGGTAAAAGATCATAGCTACGTCCTCATGTCTGAGTCCTTCCATCCTCCTCTGTCACATTCTCTCATTTCTACTTCTTCACCAAATCTCCTCCTCCTCCTCCTCTTCTCATGGTTGTTTTAACTTTACTCCTTCGAATCTTTTGTGCCTCACACCTGCTTCCTACATACTAAGATAGAAGATCCACTAAACACACACATACACACACACACACACACACACACACACACACACACACACATACACACACACACACACACACACACACACACACACACATACTATTTCATGTGTGGCGGGTGGCGACGAAAATGGATGAAGGCAGCAAGTATGAATATGCTCATATGTTCATGTATATATATATGTATATGCTTGTGTATGTATATGTATGTATACGTTGAAATGTATAGGTATGTATATGTACGTGTGTGGGGAGTTGGGCCATTCTTTCGTCTGTCTCCTTGCGCTACCTCGCTAACGCGGGAGACAGCGACTAAGTATAATGAATATATATATATATATATATATATATATATATATATATATATATATATATATATATATATATATATATATATATATATATATATATATATATATATATATATATATATATATATATATATATATATATTTTTTTTTCTTTCTTTTGCTTTGTCGCTGTCTCCCGCGTTTGCGAGGTAGCGCAAGGAAACAGACGAAAGAAATGGCCCAACCCACCCCCATACACATGTATATACATACGTCCACACACGCAAATATACATACCTACACAGCTTTCCATGGTTTACCCCAGACGCTTCACATGCCCTGATTCAATCCATTGACAGCACGTCAACCCCGGTATAACACATCGATCCAATTCACTCTATTCCTTGCCCTCCTTTCACCCTCCTGCATGTTCAGGCCCCGATCACACAAAATCTTTTCCACTCCATCTTTCCACCTCCAATTTGGTCTCCCACTTCTCCTCGTTCCCTCCACCTCCGACACATATATCCTCTTGGTCAATCTTTCCTCACTCATTCTCTCCATGTGCCCAAACCATTTCAAAACACCCTCTTCTGCTCTCTCAGCCACGCTCTTTTTATTTCCACACATCTCTCTTACCCTTACGTTACTTACTCGATCAAACCACCTCACACCACATATTGTCCTCAAACATTTCATTTCCAGCACATCCATCCTGCGCACAACTCTATCCATAGCCCACGCCTCGCAACCATACAACATTGTCGGAACCACTATTCCTTCAAACATACCCATTTTTGCTTTCCGAGATAATGTTCTCGACTTCCACACATACTTCAAGGCTCCCAGAATTTTCGCCCCCTCCCCCACCCTATGATCCACTTCCGCTTCCATGGTTCCATCCGCTGCCAGATCCACTCCCACATATCTAAAACACTTTACCTCCTCCAGTTTTTCTCCATTCAAACTTACCTCCCAATTGACTTGACCCTCAACCCTACTGTACCTAATAACCTTGCTCTTATTCACATTTACTCTTAACTTTCTTCTTTCACACACTCTACCAAACTCAGTCACCAGCTTCTGCAGTTTCTCACATGAATCAGCCACCAGCGCTGTATCATCAGCGAACAACAACTGACTCACTTCCCAAGCTCTCTCATCCACAACAGACTTCATACTTGCCCCTCTTTCCAAAACTCTTGCATTCACCTCCCTAACAACCCCATCCATAAACAAATTAAACAACCATGGAGACATCACACACCCCTGCCGCAAACCTACATTCACTGAGAACCAATCACTTTCCTCTCTTCCTACACGTACACATGCCTTACATCCTCGATAAAAGCTTTTCACTGCTTCTAACAACTTTCCTCCCACACCATATATTCTTAATACCTTCCACACAGCATCTCTATCAACTCTATCATATGCCTTCTCCAGATCCATAAATGCTACATACAAATCCATTTGCTCATATATATATATATATATATATATATATATATATATATATATATATATATATATATATATATGAGACAATGATAGTAAAGTGATTACCACGCAGTTGCGGTGACTGTGGTGCCTTTAAAGTGAATATATATACACGTACAGTGAGCGTAAGATCCAGTAGTTTCTTTTTGTGTACATTATGTAGTGTACATTGAATAGTGAAGCCACAGGAGGGATGGGTGGTAGGGAATGGACAGTGAAGCCAAATGAGGGGTGGGTGGTGGGGACTTGGACAGTGAATGCACAGGAGGGGTGGGTGGTGGGGACGTGGATAGTGAAACAAAAGGAGAGGTGGGTGGAGGGACATGGATAGTGAAGCCACAGGAGGTTTTCTTTTTTATGAATGCAAATAATGGAAGGAAAATGTTGACAATATGACTGACCTCTTCACATTCATGTGATTCATTGTTTTGCTTGTGATCACTTTGTTCGGCATATATGACAACAATCTTTCTGGGAGCGGGGTCCCATCCCAGAAATGGCTTTCGCGTTTCCTGAGAGAATGAACCCTGAAACATGGAGAGAGCTGGCACCAACTGGAGACTATTGTATGGAATGTAACGACAGTTATTCAATCGTTCTGGTCAAGAATTGTTACTGGTTGAGCCGAGGTGCTAGTGATCTATTGTAACCAGACTCGTTGCTTTTGTTACTTATTTCACGCTACGGATTCTGGTTTCTGAGGTCACACAATAAAAATTCATAAATTCCCAAAATGGTCAGACTGAATAGTGAACAGGACTGAGACACAGGAATCATTCGACCATCACCTAAGCAAGCACTTTCAGACCGAGCTAATTACTCTGCTTGTAGAGGAAGAAATCTTCAACAAAATAAGTGTCAAGATCGCCAGGTACTTTTCTGTGATCATGGACTGCAAGCCTGACGTGAGTCATAACAGAAATAGCTGTAACAGTGAGGATCATCGGCTGCCGTTGGGCGGGTACATAACCGAGCACTTGGCTGGATTTCTAGCAGTTGAAAACACCATAGGTAGAAGCTAGTGTGACAGTCCTATTCGGGCACGTAGATAAATGTAATCTCAACACTGCAGACAGAATGTAGAGGGCAGTAGTGTAACTGAAGCAACATGCGTGAATACAGTCGACACACAGCAGGGTATTGACAATCTCTGAAAAAGTTTTTTACAGACCTTACAGCATTCACAACCTCACCCTGGTGATTGTAGATGCTACACTGTCATTGGTGCTCTCGTTGACCTTCCTCGGCATTTTGCAGCGTACTTACACCCTTTTCATCTTTTCGGTAAGGCGCTGATCGACCCTTAAGTTAATGATAACCTAAACGTTAGAGAGAGAGAGAGAGAGAGAGAGAGAGAGAGAGAGAGAGAGAGAGAGAGAGAGAGAGAGAGAGAGAGAGAGAGAGCCACGACGAGATAGGAATGTCGAACTGACAATGTTAAGAGTGCTCTATTATCAAGTAGGGGAAGTACTTGATGCTCTAGATGTAGTTAATGAACATACAGTTGATAATAGTGATAGCGAGACAGCATGTGCCTCAGTCAGCCTGACAAAATAATCATAATGCTTGACAGTGAATGTATTGTGTCAAATGATTTGTTCATGTAAACTTCTCCAAAGTCCAGGCACCATCCATCATCCATACACTGGAAAGCGATACCGAGGTAGTCAAATGGGCTTTCGTCCAAATGGGCGAGACATCACCGGGTACTTGGCCAGCGAAAGAAAACTCTAAAGTTTTTGTATCAAAATGCAGATGATGTGCGGGTGATGAAGATCTTTACGAGCATAATTTCTTTCCCCATATCAATGAAATTTAACAGCTTTTTCTGCTTTCACAATAGAGTCTACATCTTCACTGACAAGACGAAGGTGATTGAGAGAGGCAGTGACACAACTTGAGTGTCCGGTATAAAACCATGAAGCATGGAGTGAGTGACACTGGTTCACATGACTTGGCCTTTGAGGTACAGCCACCTCCAAAAGCGTTTTCAAGCCACGTATCTCATCCATAGCACTTGTTACCCCACATGTACAAGTGGTACGCACACCCTCTAAAAATTATTCGGCAACCCAACTGGTACGTACAAAAGCCGTGATTATGTGATGTGTTTGGTACCCTTGGGTGTGTGTGTGTGTGTGTGTGTGTGTGTGTGAAAGTGATATAATGTTTTCTGTCGCCACGTGTCGTATTTAACGGTTAATAAACGGGATACACAGGGTGTCAGTGCGAAAGCCTCTGAAAGGAATAGCATTATCCTCTGTAATATAATAATCAAACCCACAATCTGTATAAATGGTGCGTGGCAACCAACGAATCGGTGTTATTTAGGGATTTCTTACATTATGTGATGATGGAAAGTAGGTAAACGTCCAGTAATACAAGACCACATGCGTAAACAACATAATATTTGTGCATCGTAGTCGTGCTATAACTTTAAGCACAGTGCTGGCATGATTATGAAGCAGGGAATGACTCACGAAACGAATCATGATATTTCTTTAGTGAAGCAAACATGAGAAGAAGTGAACTTCATGTGAGGCGAACAGTGTCAGTGTCAACACAGACTTTTACCTCAGGAGGTTTGTTATGTTGAAAACGGAATCTGCTATTTTAGACGAAATGGAAACCTAGAAGAAGACGCACAGCGATCATCGCATTGCACGGTGTGGGCCTCGGTAATGATGAAACTGCAAGGCGGGTTAGCGCGTCAAGCTCACTCATTGCTCCAGACTGTGTGTACATCCATGCCAGATAACCCGGGGGAGTTCCTACACTAACTCTTGATAGAATTAAAAGGCACGTACTTACCTTTCACATTAAGCATTTACCCAGCATGGCTCATGACCGGTCAACCCGTAGAGTTACTACCCTGTTACTGTGAACACTGCTGTAATGGTTGATGTGAATCATGAGTACAATTTGCACGTACAGCCGCTGTAAAATGGTATACGAGTCACAAGCTACAGAGTAACTGGCAACCCAGCAGGCCAGATACCAACCATACACTGTACCTCAGGTTTTCTTTTTTTAAATTTTCGTGAGGTGTGTCATATTGTATCATGACGTACGGTTGCCGAATAATATTTCATTAGGTGTACATACTTTCAGTGTACGCTAGTCTTAGCTTACATTGCGTCTGCTCCTTGATATGTCCATCACTACTGCAGCATGACACAGAGGCTTTTCTTCTCTGAAATTGATAAGATATAATCTAAGGCTCATATCAGGAACGGCTGACATCATCAATTCGTGACTACCAGAACGATACGGGTGGACTTATACAGGTGGACTTCTAACTAACATATTGCAGGATAGGTAAACCGTGTTGCAATAACAGTTTGTGCTGTAGCTGTTTCCAGTCAGCTACAGTGCACATTCTGACCTGCCTTTGGAGATTTCATTAATATACTGAAACATTAATCAACCTTTGTGTTATCATGTATGAATCAGTGTCAATAAGATGAGACTAGTTAAGGGTAGTGTACGTTGATTTTCAAAAGGAAAAAGTTTGAAACATATTGAAACATATTGGCTTTTTGTAGGTGGTCAAAGTACCCCTGAAAAGTACAAGGTTCTTACTGTGTGCATGGGAGACCTGATGATCCTATGAGAGATTCACCCAGTACCACTGCCTCGCTTTTATATTGTGAAGGTTCCGGTCACGGACAAAAGTCCACATCAAGGTCGGGCCTCAAGTGAAATATAGAGAGAATTATGAAACAGAAAAAGAAAAGACAAGAGAAGGTGTTTACGAATTTTGGAAGGTGTAAAACCTGTGCCAGGTCATAGTTATTGGGAAAGACAAGAAAAGGTAGAGAGTTCCAAAGCTTCGACGTGTAGAGAAAGAAGCAAGTATCAGAACAGACCACCCTTGAGTTGCCCATGACCACACAGTATTCATGTGACGCAGCAGCTTGCCGAGTATTGCGTGGTCTAGTTAGGGGTGCGGGCACACAAGCAGCCAGCTCTTGGTAGCAAAAACCAAAGTAATAACTATAGGGTAAGAGGGTCAAATTTGGAAGTTAGCTTAGGAAAGTTTATAAGTCGGGCAACTTTCGACTCTATCATGTAAGGATACAGAGATAGAACCACCCCAAACGTGAGAGCAGTACTCCATACAGGGACGAATCAAACCTTTGTATAAGCAGAGCAACTTTTCAGAAGCAAACAAGTTTCGACTTCTAAACAGAACACCCAGTTTCTTAGAGGCAGACTTAGCTATTCCTGCAATGCCACGTTCGTTGAGTCAAGAGGTGGAATTAAAGAACCGTTAAAGGTGAGATGGGAGTTGTGAGGAGTTTTCGACAGAAACAGTGATATGAACTGGGTCTTGGAGGCATTAAACTTTAAAAGATTTTGTCTACCCCACCGCGATATCCTGTCCAAGTCTGATTCTTTTTTAGGAAGCTGTGTCAAGACAAGATGCAGATTGAGTGAGAGAAGAGTGAGCAGAACTGAAGGATGTGGATGAGTGCAGTGTTGAGTCGTCAGCGCACGAGTGATTTGTATTATTTGTGGAGGAGAGGAAATCGTTGAAAAAAAAAGAAAAAAAAAGTGGAGACAGAGCAGAACCTTGAGGGACACCGCTATTGGTGGAGAAAAGGCGGGATGCTGGTCCATCAACAACCACAGAGATAGATCGGCCGGACAGGTAGCTAGATATGAAGGAGCAAAGTGAGGAAGGGAAGCTACACATGACTCCCCAAAATCTTTCAGGGATGTTGACTATCGGTAAGATAGCATAGAATATCACCGGTGGATCTCGCCTTACGGGAGCCATACTGGTGATCAGAGAGAAGACTGTGATTTTTGAGGTGTTTAAGGATATGAGAGTTGAGAAGGGATTCAAAAGACTATGGAAATGATAGATGTCAAAGCAGTAGGACGATAGTTAGACGGGTCAGAACTGTCACCCTTCTTAGGGAAGGGATGTATCAATGTATGTTTCCAAGAAGGAAAAGTTTTGGTTTTCAAACATACGGAACAGACGAGCAAACACAGGTGCAAATTCAGAGGCACACTCTTCCAGTACACGGGGATGGATGCCGACAGGATCATAAGCCTCGCTTGTGTCCAGAGAGAGATGCGTTTTTCGGACACTCCGAAAGCGACTACGGGAAGGAGCATAGGAATAGTAAGAGGAACGTCAGGGAGTGATGTAATGTTGAGTCATCCAAAGAAGAGATAGAGGAGAAACGGGAACCAGGAAATGTCCTCAGCTAAAGACCAGAAAGACCTATCAGTGAATGACGAGAAGTCGTCATCACAATTTCTTTGAATAAAGGAACACTTTGCCTTACAGGTAACGTGCTTGCAGTAATTACGGGCAAACCACAGCTCCCTTTCCACATCCAGGCCTCACAAAACTTTCCATGGTTTACCCCAGACGCTTCACATGCCCTGACTCAATCCATTGGCAGCACGTCGACCCTGGTATACCACATCGTTCCAATTCACTCTATTTCTTGCACGCATTTCACCCTCCTGCATGATCAGACCCCGATCACTCAAAATCTTTTTCACTCCATCTTTCCACCTCCAATTTGGTCTCCCACTTCTCCTTGTTCCCTCTGCCTCTGACACATATATCCTCTTGGTCAATCTTTCCTCACTCATTCTCTCCATATGACCAAACCATTTCAAAACACCCTCTTCTGCTCTCTCAACCACAATCTTTTAATTACCACACATCTCTCTTACCCTTTCATTACTTACTCGATCAAACCACCTCACACCCCATATTGTCCACAAACATCTCATTTCCAAGACATCCACCCTCCTCCGCACAACTCTATCTATAGCCCACGCCTCGCAACCATACAACATTGTTGGAACCACTATTCCTTCAAACATACCAATTTTTGCTTCCCAAGATAACGTTCTCGACTTCCACACATTTTTCAACGCTCCCAGAACTTTCGCCCCCTCCCCCACCCTATGATTCACTTCCGCTTCCATGGTTCCATCCGCTGCCAAATCCACTCCAAGATATCTAAAACACTTCACTTCCTTCAGTTTTTCTCCATTTAAACGTACCTCCCAATTGACCTGTCCTTCAATCCTACTGTAACTAATAACCTTGCTCTTATTCACATTTACTCTTAACTTTCTTCTTTCACACACTTTACCAAACTCAGTCACCAGCTTCTGCAGTTTCTCACATGAATCAGCCACCAGCGCTGTATCATCAGCGAACAACTGACTCACTTCCCAAGCTCTCTCATCCCAAACAGACTGCAAACTTGCCCCTCTTTCCAAAACTCTTGCATTCACCTCCCTAACAACCCCATCCATAAACAAATCAAACAACCATGGAGACATCACGCACCCCTGCCGCAAACCTACATTCACTGAGAACCAATCACTTTCCTCTCTTCCTACACGTACACATGCTTTACATCCTCGATAAAAACTTTTCACTGCTTCTAACAACTTACCTCTCGCACCATATATTCTTAATACCTTCCACAGAGCATCTCTATCAACTCTATCATATGCCTTCTCCAGATCCATAAATGCTACATATAAATCCATTTGCTTTTCTAAGTATTTCTCACATACATTCTTCAAAGCAAACACCTGATCCACACATCCTCTACCACTTCTGAAACCACACTGCTCTTCCCCAATCTGATGCTCTGTACATGCCTTCACCCTCTTAATCAATACCCTCCCATATAATTTCCCAGGAATACTCAACAAACTTATACCTCTGTAATTTGAGCACTCACTTCTATCCCCTTTGCCTTTGCACAATGGCACTATGCAAGCATTCCGCCAGTCCTCACCATGAGACATACATGCACTGAATAACCTTACCAACCAGTCAACAATGCGGTCACCCCCTTTTTTGATAAATTCCACTGCCATACCATTCAAACCCGCTGCCTTGCCGGCTTTCATCTTCCGCAAAGGTTTTACGACATATTCTCTGTTCACCAAATCATTCTCCTAAACCCTCTCACTTTGCACACCACCTCGACCAAAACACCCTACATCTGCCACTCTATCATCAAACACATTCAACAAACCTTCAAAATACTCACTCCATCTCCTCACATCACCACTACTTGTTTTCACCTCTCCATTAGCATCTTTTACTGATGTTCCCATTTGTTCCCTTGTCTTACGCACTTTATTTACCTCCTTCCAAAACATCTTTTTATTCTCCCTAGACTTTAATGATACTCTCTCACCCCAACCCTCATTTGCCCTCGTTTTCGCCTCTTGCACCTTTCTCTTGACCTCCTGCCTCTTTCTTTTATACATCTCCCAGTCGTTCTGCATTATTTCCCTGCAAAAATCGTCCAAATGTCTCTCTCTTCTCTTTCACTAATAATCTTACTTCTTCATCCTACCACTCACTACCCTTTCTAATCTGCCCACCTCCCACGCTTCTCGTGCCACAAGCATCTTTTGCACAAGCCATCACTGCTTCCCTAAATACATCCCATTCCTCCCCCACTCTCCTTACGTCCTTTCTTCTCACCTTTTCCATTCTGTACTCAGTCTCTCCTGCTACTTCCTCACACAAGTCACCTTCCCAAGCTCACTTACTCTCACCACTCTCTTCACCCTAACATTCTCTCTTCTTTTCTGAAAACCTCTACAAATCTTCACCTTCGCCTCCACAAGATAATGATTAGCACCTCTCAGCACATTAACATGCAAAAGTCTCTCTTTCGCTTGCCTATCAATTAACACGTAATCCAATAACGCTCTCTGGCCATCTCTCCTACTGACATACGTATACTTATCTCTCTTTTTAAACCAGGTATTCCAATCACCAGTCCTTTTTCAGCACATAGATCTACAAGCTCTTCACCATTTCCATTTACAACACTGAACACCTCATGTACACCAATTATTCCCTCAACTGCCACATTACTCACCTTTGCATTCAAATCACCCATCACTATAATCCGGTCTTGTGCATCAAAACTACGAACACACTCACTCAGCTGCTCCCAAAATACTTGTCTTTCATGATCTTTCTTCTCATGCCCAGGTGCATATGCTCCAATAATTACCCATCTCTCTCCATCCACTTTCAGTTTTAATTGATAGGCGCGTGAAAGAGAGACTTTTGGATGTTAATATGCTGAGAGGTGCAACTGGAGGTCCATCCACTTTCAGTTTTAATTGATAGGCGCGTGAAAGAGAGACTTTTGGATGTTAATATGCTGAGAGGTGCAACTGGAGGGATGTCTGACCATTATTTTGTGGAGGCGAAGGTGAAGATTTGTAGAGGATTTCAGAAAGAAGAGAGAATGTTGGGGTGAAGAGAGTGGTGAAAGTAAGTGAGCTTGGGAAGGAGACTTGTGTGAGGAAGTACCAGAAGAGACTGAGTGCAGAATGGAAAAAGGTGAGAGCAAAGGACGTAAGGGGAGTGGGGGAGGAATAGGATGTATTTAGGGAAACAGTGATGGCTTGCGCAAAAGATGCTTGTGGCATGAGGGTAGTAAGTGGTAGGATGAATGTGTTTTGAAATGGTTTGGGCACATGGAGAGAATGAGTTAGGAAAGATTGACCAAGAGGATATATGTGTCGGAGGTGGAGGGAACGATGGGAAGTGGGAGACCAAATTGGAGGTGGAAAGATGGAGTGAAAAAGATTTTGAGTGATCGGGGCCTGAACATGCAGGAGGGTGAAAGGCGGGCAAGGAATAGAGTGAATTGGATCGATGTGGTATACCGGGGATGACGTGCTGTCAGTGGATTGAATCAGGGCATGTGAAGCGTCTGGGGTAAACCATGGAAAGTTGTGTGGGGCCTGGATGTGGAAAGGGAGCTGTGGTTTCGGGCATTATTGCATGACAGCTAGAGACTGAGTGTGAACGAATGTGGCCTTTGTTGTCTTTTCCTAGCGCTACCTCGCACACATGAGGGGGGAGGGAGATGGTATTCCATGTGTGGCGAGGTGGCGATGGGAATGAATAAAGGCAGACAGTGTGAATTGTGTGCATGGGTATATATATGTATGTGTCTGTGTGTGTATATATATGTGTACATTGAGATGTATAGGTATGTATATTTGCGTGTGTGGACGTGTATGTATATACATGTGTATGGGGGTGGGTTGGGCCATTTCTTTCGTCTGTTTCCTTGCGCTACCTCGCAAACGTGGGAGACAACGACAAAGCAAAATAATAATAATAATATATATATACATATATATATATATATATATATATATATATATATATATATATATATATATATATATATATATATATATATATATATATATATATATATATAACTGCCTGCCTGTCATAGAGCTGATCGACCCCAGCCACTTGCCAAAAGTACCCTGATGAATAATCCTGTTGGTCAAGTTTATTTGGGATAATGTTGCCCCGGTAATAATGTTACATGCTGTTGTTCACAAAAGTATTACTTTCGCAAGCATAGAGAATGCTGAGCAGCAACCACGAGATCATTTATCTGTCAGCTTGTATCCTTTGTCTCCAATCCCATCTACATGCACCTGTCCAGGCAATCCCTCAACAGTAAGAGGTACTGAAAATGCCAGAAATATTGCCTAACATATTGCATGCCTTCCGTAGCCATGTCGTCGATATTTCTCATGGTTAGGGAAGACTAACAAAGCTACGATAGTCCGTTTGTTCTCAGCGAACGTCGTAAGTAGCAGTAGCCTAGCACTAAAGCGGTCCCTCAACAATAAACGATACTGAAAATACCAAAGATAATGCCCTATGTATTACATGATCTGTGTATTGCGTGCCCAAAACGAAATTTAATCCTTCTCAAAGTTATGCCCTTCTTGTCATAACCTTGAACATAGTTATGTTTAACGTTATCACACGTATCAACCACAAAAACGCTTCTGCTTCTTAGAGCAGCAATACCTAACAGAGATCTCGAGTTTTGTGGCAATATCTTAACATCAGAAAACCCAAGAAATGATGATCTGGCGAAAACTCGCCTTCATAACTTTAGTCGGCTTCAAGCCAGCTTTACCATGGATTTTTTTTTTTGTCTCTTACAAAATGCTTCTAGAAATGGGGGCTTCTACTCAAATTCCGTAAACAATAATAGTGTATGTTACAATGAGACAATCGATTTTCATCGCATGACATGACTTTGTAAGAATATAGTAACAAAAAACGGATGGTGTCCAGAATCATGGATGATTCGTCCTAGATATGTCAACTACTACTGTTGGTGCTTGTTAATGCAGACTGTTAGGTTCCTAGGATTGGTAAAATCATTTAATCGTCAACAGGTGTAAATGAGCACAGTGGCCAGAAGGTGCAACTTGATAGTCAGTAAGTAAGGGTGTAACTGTTATCATGTTAATAAGAACATGTATTGATGTACGATGTTTAGTGCGTAGCTACTGCTTCAGTCATTGCAGGCCCCACTAACCACATACATACTGTTGCAGATCATCAATAATCACACCAGCCTGAGAACCACCAGAAAGAGAGTCCGGAGAAGCTGGATGTAAGTCTCCTGTGCCTCCTTCCAACACTGTTGGTAGTTATGTTCCTAGTACCACCCTCACAACTTGTAGTTACACTCCAGCCACTGTGGGTAGTTAGGGCCCCAACACCACCCTCACAACAGGCAGTTATATCCCAGCAACAGTTGGCAGTTAGGGCCCCGCCACCACCTTCACAACGGGTAGTTATACCCAAGCCACTGTTAATAGTTCTGTCTGCACTACCAACCTCATAACGGATTGTTATGTCCCCACTACCATCCTTACAACTGGTAGTTATATCCCAGCCAGTGTTGCTCGTTATGTCCCCTCTACTACCCTCACAACTGGTAGTTATATCCCAGCCGGTGTTGCTCGTTATGTCCCCGCTACCATCCTTACAGATGGTGGTTAATCCCAGCTACTGTTGCTAGTTATGTCCCTACTACTACCCTCACAACTGGTAGGTATGTCCCCACTACCATCCTCACAACTAGTAGTTATGTCCGCACTACTACCCTCACAACTGGTAGTTATACTTCATCCATTGTTGATAGTTTTGTCCCCACTGTGATCCTCACAACTGATAGTTAACACAGAAGCTGTATGATGTATGATGTTAACACAGTAAGTGTATGATGTATAATGTTAACACAGTAGGTGTGGGATGTATAATGTTACTACAGTAGGTAAGGGATGTATAATGTTAACACAGGTGTATGATGTATGATGTTAACACAGTAAGTGTATGATGTATAATGTTAACACAGTAGGTGTGGGATGTATAATGTTACTACAGTAGGTGTGGGATGTATAATGTTAACATAGTAGGTGTGGGATGTATAATATTAACACAGTAGGTGTGGGATGTATGATGTTAACACAGTAGGTGTGGGATGTATAATGTTAACACGGTAGGTGTGAGATGTATAATGTTAACATAGTAGGTGAGGGAGGTATAATGTTAACACAGTAGATGTGGGATGTATAATGTTAACACAGTAGGTGAGGGATGTATAATGTAAACACAGTAGATGAGGGATGTATAATGTTATCACAGTAGGTGTGGGATGTATAATGTAAACACAGTAGGTGAGGGATGTATAATGTTAACACAGTAGGTTATGGATGTATAATGTTAACACGGTAGGTGTGGGATGTATAATGTTAACACAGTAGGTGTGGGATGTATAATGTTAACACAGTAGGTAAGGGATGTATAATGTTAACACAGTAGGTGTGGGATGTATAATGTTAACACAGTAGGTGATGGATGTATAATGTTAACACAGTAGGTGTGGGATGTATAATGTTAACACAGTAGGTGAGGGATGTATAATGTTAACACAGTAGGTGTGGGATGCATGATGCTAACACAGTAGGTGTGTGATGTATAATGTTAATACAGTGGGTGTGTGATGTATGACGTTAGCACAGTAGGTGATGGATGTATAATGTTAACACAGTGGGTGATGGATGTATAATGTTAACACAGTAGGTGTGTGATGTATAATGTTAACACAGTAGGTGTGGGATGTATAATGTTAACGCAGTAAGTGTGGGATGTATAATGTTAACACAGTAGGTGGGTGATGTATCATGTTAACACAGTAGGTGTGGGATGTATAATTTTAACACAGTAGGTGTGGGATGTATAATGGTAACACAGTAGGTGTGTGATGTATAATGTTAACACAGTAGGTGTGTGATGTATAATGTTAACACAGTAGGTGTGGGATGTATAATGTTAACACAGTAGGTGTGAAATGTATAATGTTAACAGAGTAGGTGTGGGATGTATAATGTTAACAGAGTAGGTGTGGGATGTATAATGTTAACACAGTAGGGGTGTGATGTATAATGTTAACACAGTAGGTGTGGGATGTTTAATGTTAACACAGTAGGTGATGGATGTATAATGTTAACACAGTAGGCGATGGATGTATAATGTTAACACAGTAGGTGTGTGATGTATAATGTTAACACAGTGGGTGTGGGATGTATAATGTTAACACAGTAGGTGTGGGATGTATAATGTTAACATAGTAGGTGTGGGATGTATAATGTTAACACAGTAGGTGTGGGATGTATAATGTTAACACAGTAGGTGTGGGATGTATAATGTTAACATAGTAGGTGTGGGATGTATAATGTTAACACAGTAGGTGTGTGATGTATAATGTTAACACAGTAGGTGATGGATGTATAATGTTAACACAGTAGGTGTGGGATGTATAATGTTAACACAGTAGGTGATGGATGTATAATGTTAACACAGTAGGTGATGAATGTATAATGTTAACACAGTGGGTGATGGATGTATAATGTTAACACAGTAGGTGTGTGATGTATAATGTTAACACAGTAGGTGTGGGATGTATAATGTTAACACAGTAAGTGTGGGATGTATAATGTTAACACAGTAGGTGTGGGATATATAATGTTAACACAGTAGGTGTGGGATGTATAATGTTAACACAGTATGTGTGGGATGTATAATGTTAACACAGTAGGTGTGGGATGTATAATGTTAACACAGTAGGTGTGGGATGTATAATGTTAACACATTAGGTGTGGGATGTATAATGTTAACACAGTAGGTGTGGGATGTATAATGTTAACACAGTAGGTGATGGATGTATAATGTTAACACAGTAGGTGTGTGATGTATAATGTTAACACAGTAGGTGTGGGATGTATAATGTTAACACAGTAAGTGTGGTGTGTATAATGTTAACACAGTAGGTGTGGGATGTATAATGTTAACACAGTAGGTGTGGGATGTATAATGTTAACACAGTAGGTGTGTGATGTATAATGTTAACACAGTAGGTGATGGATGTATAATGTTAACACAGTAGGTGTGGGATGTATAATGTTAACACAGTAGGTGTGTGATGTATAATGTTAACACAGTAGGTGTGGGATGTATAATGGTAACACAGTAGGTGATGGATGTATAATGTTAACACAGTAGGTGATGGATGTATAATGTTAACACAATAGGTGAGGGATGTATAATGTCAACACAGTAGGTGTGTGATGTATAATGTTAACACAGTAGGTGTGGGATGTATAATGATAACACAGTAAGTGTGGGATGTATAATGTTAACTCAGTAGGTGTGGGATGTATAATATTAACACAGTAGGTGATGGATGTATAATGTTAACACAGTAGGTGTGGGATGTATAATGTTAACACAGTAGGTGTGGGATGTATAATGTTAACACAGTAGGTGTGGGATGTATAATGTTAACACAGTAGGTGTGGGATGTATAATGTTAACACAGTAGGTGTGGGATGTATAATGTTAACACAGTAGGTGTGGGATGTATAATGTTAACACAGTAGGTGTGGGATGTATAATGTTAACACAGTAGGTGTGTGATGTATAATGTTAACACAGTAGGTGTGGGATGTATAATGTTAACACAGTAGGTGTGGGATGTATAATGTTAACACAGTAGGTGTGAGATGTATAATGTTAACACAGTAGGTGTGGGATGTATAATTATAACACAGTAGGTGTGTGATGCATAATGTTAACACACTAGGTGTGGGATGTATAATGTTAACACAGTAGGTGTGGGATGTATAATGTTAACACAGTAGGTGTGGGATGTATAATGTTAACACAGTAAGTGTGGGATGTATAATGTTAACTCAGTAGGTGTGTGGATGTATAATGTTAACACTAGTAAGGTGTGGGATGTATAATGTTAACACAGTAGGTGTGGGATGTATAATGTTAACACAGTAGGTGATGGATGTATAATGTTAACACAGTAGGTGTGGGATGTATAATGTTAACACAGTAGGTGATGGATGTATAATGTTAACACCGTAGGTGATGATGTAATAATGTTAACACAGTAGGTGATGGATGTATAATGTTAACACAGTAGGTGTGTGGATGTATAATGTTAACACAGTAGGTGTGGGATGTATAATGTTAACACAGTAAGTGTGGGATGTATAATGTTAACACAGTAGGTGTGGGATGTATAATGTTAACACAGTAGGTGTGGGATGTATAATGTTAACACAGTAGGTGTGGGATGTATAATGTTAACACAGTAGGTGTGGGATGTATAATGTTAACACAGTAGGTGTGGGATGTATATGTTAACACAGTAGGTGTGGGATGTATAATGTTAACACAGTAGTGTGGGATGTATAATGTTAACACACGTAGGTGTGGGATGTATAATGTTAACACAGTATGTGTGGGATGTATAATGTTAACACAGTAGGTGTGGGATGTATATGATAACACAGTAGGTGAGGGATGTATAATGTTAACACAGTAGGTGTGGGATGTATAATGTTAACACAGTAGGTGTGGATGTATATGTTAACACAGTAGGGTGGATGTATAATGTTAAACAGTGGTGGGATGTATAATGTTAACACAGTGGTGTGGATTATAATTAACACAGTAGGTGTGATGTATAATGTTAACACAGTAGGTGTGATGTATAATGTTAACACAGTAGGTGTGGATGTATAATGTTAACACAGTAGGTGGGATGTATAATGTTAACACAGTAGGGTGTGATGTATAATGTAACACAGTAAGTGTGGATGTATATGTTAACACAGTAGGTTGGGATGTAAAGTTAACACAGTAGGTGTGGGATGTATAATGTTAACACAGTAGGTGTGTGATGTATAATGTTAACACAGTAGGTGTGGGATGTATAATGTTAACACAGTAGTGTGGGATGTATAATGTTAACACAGTAGGTGTGGATGTATAATGTTAACACAGTAGGTGTGGGATGTATAATGTTAACACAGTAGGTGTGGGATGTATAATGTTAACACAGTAGGTGATGGATGTATAATGTTAACACAGTAGGTGTGGGATGTATAATGTTAACACAGTAGGTGTGGGATGTATAATGTTAACACAGTAGGTGTGGGATGTATAATGTTAACACAGTAGGTGTGGGATGTATAATGTTAACACAGTAGGTGTGGGATGTATAATGTTAACACAGTAGGTGTGGGATGTATAATGTTAACACAGTAGGTGTGGGATTGTATAATGTTAACACAGTAGGTGTGTGATGTATAATGTTAACACAGTAGGTGTGTGATGTATAATGTTAACACAGTAGGTGTGGGATGTATAATGTTAACACAGTAGGTGTGGGATGTATAATGTTAACACAGTAGGTGTGGATGTATAATGTTAACACAGTAGGTGTGGGATGTATAATGTTAACACAGTAGGTGTGGATGTATAATGTTAACACAGTAGGTGATGGATGTATAATGTTAACACAGTAGGTGTGGGATGTATAATGTTAACACAGTAGGTGTGGGATGTATAATGTTAACACAGTAGGTGTGGGATGTATAATGTTAACACAGTAGGTGTGGGATGTATAATGTTAACACAGTAGGTGTGGGATGTATAATGTTAACACAGTAGGTGTGGGATGTATAATGTTAACACAGTAGGTGTGGGATGTATAATGTTAACACAGTAGGTGTGGGATGTATAATGTTAACACAGTAGGTGATGGATGTATAATGTTAACACAGTAGGTGTGTGATGTATAATGTTAACACAGTAGGTGTGTGATGTATAATGTTAACACAGTAGGTGTGCGATGTATAATGTTAACACAGTAAGTGTGGGATGTATAATGTTAACACAGTAGGTGTGGGATGTATAATGTTAACACAGTAGGTGTGTGATGTATAATGTTAACACAGTAGGTGTGGGATGTATAATGTTAACACAGTAGGTGTGTGATGTATAATGTTAACACAGTAGGTGTGTGATGTATAATGTTAACACAGTAGGTGTGGGATGTATAATGTTAACACAGTAGGTGTGGGATGTATAATGTTAACACAGTAGGTGTGGATGTATAATGTTAACACAGTAGGTGTGGGATGTATAATGTTAACACAGTAGGTGTGTGATGTATAATGTTAACACAGTAGGTGTGTGATGTATAATGTTAACACAGTAGGTGTGGGATGTATAATGTTAACACAGTAGGTGTGGGATGTATAATGTTAACACAGTAGGTTTGGGATGTATAATGTTAACACAGTAGGTGTGTGATGTATAATGTTAACACAGTAGGTGTGTGATGTATAATGTTAACACAGTAGGTGTGGGATGTATAATGTTAACACAGTAGGTGTGGGATGTATAATGTTAACACAGTAGGTGTGGGATGTATAATGTTAACACAGTAGGTGTGGGATGTATAATGTTAACACAGTAGGTGTGTGATGTATAATGTTAACACAGTAGGTGTGGGATGTATAATGTTAACACAGTAGGTGTGGGATGTATAATGTTAACACAGTAGGTGTGGGATGTATAATGTTAACACAGTAGGTGAGGGATGTATAATGTTAACACAGTATGTGTGTGATGTATAATGTTAACACAGTAGGTGTGGGATGTATAATGTTAACACAGTAGGTGTGTGATGTATAATGTTAACACAGTAGGTGTGGGATGTATAATGTTAACACAGTAGGTGTGGAATGTATAATGTTAACACAGTAGGTGTGGGATGTATAATGTTAACACATTAGGTGTGGGATGTATAATGTTAACACAGTCGGTGATGGATGTATAATGTTAACACAGTAGGTGCGTGATGTATAATGTTAGTACTCTTGGTGTGGTGAGACTGTAACCTAACGTGAGGTTTCCCCGCCCACAGAGACGTGGCCCCGCGTGTGAAGTACCTGAAGAAGAAGATGGAGCTGGAGCCTTACCCTGAGGACGAGCATTACAAACGTCTCAAGTGACGCCCACTTCCCCTGACCACCCTGGTGCTGGTGTCATCACTCACACCCTTGGGACCTGACCCTCGCTCATGGCGTCGGCCGACATGTTATGTATATGCTAGTCATCATCAGTAGTCAGTCACCTAGATGTGTTCTCACTCTTCATCACTACCATTAAGGCGACTGATCATGACAAGTGTTGACAAGCGGTGTCAACCTGGATGGCCCACCTGCCTCACAAACCCCCTGCAGTGTAGCCACTTAACCCACTTTACAGCGACGATTTAACTCCTTCATGACGACGACTTAAGCCCCTCATTGCAATGACTTAACCCCCTGAGTTACGATGCTATAACCCTCGAATGCGGTGACTATAGTCGTCGCACTCAAGGATTATGTCACTGTGTTCAGAGGGTCAACTCGCAGTACTCAAGGAGCGACCATAGTCAAAAAAAATCTTAGTGTCAGTGACACATTACCTTCATCACCAGTTATGATGTGTGGTGATGCTGGTCTACATCTACGTGAGGCTAGAGGACAATGCTCTGATTTACGTATTATTTCATCTCACAATATGAGAATGTAGGTTTGAGACCACTTCACGACACGTTGGTGATCATGTTTATAGTACACACACACACACACACACACACACACACACACACACACACACACACACACAGGAAAGGTAACCATCGTAAGTATTCTGGTTAAGAGTTTAAAGTACCTGAGCGTTTAAGGCTGTGAATAATGGTGGCCAGAACAGGACGAGGCCAGCAGGCAAGCCATGACGGAGCTTGACGTGTGCTGTCAACAGCAGACGTCCAGGAGTCACCCCCTTGACCAGGAGGGGTCAAGATAGGTGACCTCGACCCTGTACGATACATTGTAACTTGTTGAGAACGATGGAACGGCTATTGGGAATGATGGCGTGGGTGAAGGTCAGATCAAAAGGCCAGGCCACATCATATCTAAAGGTCGATCGCGCCCTGATTGAGTCGAGGGTCGAATAGTTGTTTTCAAGAGATTCAAGATGGGGATATATGACATATTCTTGTCCTTCTGTTGAGTGCACTTGGTGTACAAATACAGCTTCCCGTTAACGCCATCCCCTTTTTCCAACTTATTCGTCTGTTGACACGATGATTTTTTTCACTTCTCTTCAGGGCTGTTCAAAGTTCCAATAATTTGCTCTCGTGTCCCTCAAACTTCTGAGGACATGCTTTTCTTTCCGGGTTCTTGTCTAGACGTCTCCACTCCACCTACGTTGACTATATCCTCGCTCCACCCACATTACTTGTAACCCTTCTCCTTCCTAACTTGATATCTCTTCATGGCAGTTCACTGAATCTCCATTCCATCCTTATTCACATCCTTACCAAATCCACACCTTCACTACGGCCTCATTCATTATAACCTCAGCCTGTCTTATAATCAGAAACCTATTCCATCCTTACTTATCACAACCTCATGCTACCCCCGCTGTCACAACTCCACTGTTATTTACCACATCAGCACTTCACCCTCACTTTCCGTAACCTCACAGTATCTACTAAGATCCGTCCTCATTCACCACAACCACACTTCATCCTCTCACCACAATCACGAACCATCCCCACTCACCACAATCACGAACCATCCCCACTCACCACAATCACGAACCATCCCCACTCACCACAATCACGAACCATCCCCACTCACCACAATCCCACATCCAATCCTTCGTCAAGACAATCCCACTATCACAACTCCACTTTGCAAACTATGATACATCATCCTCATTACATCGAACGCATTCCGTCCCTGATCATTACAATCCACTTCTTTCCCTTTCCAGGCCAACCAGTGATTCATCCAATAATAACTAGTTTGCGAACACAGTGTTCATCACATACTTCCCCCGGCCTGCGTCCCCTACAGCCCACCAAGAATGAATCATCAAACTTGGGACATTTTTGTTGCCAATGCTTTCAGAGACGTCCGAGATGCGACCCGACTTGTTCACACTTCGTCTACCCCCAGAAATCCGTCCAGGCCTGTTGTACACGGACAATGGCATGATGACAATGTCCTCTCTGGGAAATCTCCTACAAAATCACTCTTCTTTTATATGAGAAAGAATCATGTGATGATACTCATTGTTTAAACTTTTTCGTTTTGTGAATGTAATAACTTTTTTAAACCTTTTTTAACTTCGGACTTTTGCCATTAAGCATTTTTTACTTCATCATCTTTGCTTCGTTGAAATCAGTGTAATTCTACCTCCTTAGTAGAGTCAACTATGTATTTCATGTGTGATGATACGGACGCAGACTTTTCCCTGGTCGAGGAGAGTGTGGAACTGGGGCTTGTAAACATCTAGCTGTGACCAGATCATCAACGTTTTAGCTGGTGGTCGTCATGTTGGGTCAGTTTCCTGGGCGCGTCGGTACGATCACTGAATGCAACAACGATACGAACCTGGAAGTATGATGGCTTGGCCTTTCACCTGACCTTTATGAATCAGGTCAAAAGTTCACGCCATAAACATCGAACCGTCTTATTCAAAGTGGTCGGTGTATCTCAGTTATGGCGTGCCTGCGGTCATGATAGCGAAAGGTGAACATAAGATTTCCATTAAGTAATAAGTATATCCAGTTACTGCTTCGTTCATGTGGTCTGGTATCGAATTCGGTTTGGAAATATTTGGCTCGTGTGTGTGTGTGTGTGTGTGTGTGTGTGTAACACTATCAGCGCAGTAACATCCATGTGAACTGCAGTTCAAATGCTCAACGGCTTTTCCTTTCCTAAGTCATGTCTGGGATTTGTTTATAAATTCCTTGGTACGAGGTTGTCACCAAAGACACTGAGCAACGTTAGCACGGCAGATAACACCCGCACGTCTGGCAACACCCGTGCGTCAGGCAACACCCGCACACTAGGCAACACCCATACACCAGGCAACACCCAAACACCTGTACACCAGTCAACACCGTGACTTGTGTTTATCAGACAGACGCCAAATGGACAGGACACCGCCTTCTTGAGAGCGACGTTACGATCGTCGTGTTGAAAGGTTAAGTTCATGATTTCAATGTTCTGTAAAGAATAATTCGTTACATATTCCCAGGCGACAAGGTACTACAGCGAAGGTGAACCATGATCAAGACTTTGTTTATGTAAGAGGCGCAATTTTACGAAAATGTTGGTTTTCTTAGACAAACTTGAATAAAATGAACAACATATTTTACTTTAGTGTATAGACAACATTAAGATGAAAGCTGCTTAAACCACACTCAAACCTTTAGGATTTTAAAGTTATTGTCGGTTTCGATTTCATTACGTCCTAATTTACAGAAGACTTATTCGTTGAACTGTTTATAGTCACTAGACAAGTAAGTTGGATAAAATGTATCACTTGAGCATCTTACGTTGTCCCTCACGAGCGGAACTCTGTGACACAAGATCCACTCCCTCCTCTCACATACACAAGTACTCCAGGCTAATTTCCTGACGGTTTTTACACATGTTGTCTTGCATGGTACTCCCTTAATGCATTCTCAAAAGCTACTATGTTCATGTATTTCAGTCTTGGGTGTGCTATGAACATGTATCGAAGACAAGGTATCATTTTGCTTTCTGGCTTTGTATAAATATGCAAGTGTCTTAATTTCCTGTCTGAGAATTTTTGTAATTTATTTCTTTAAGTTATGATAAAATGTACATTGAAACATCGTCGTGTGTTTAACTTGTACCTTCCTGGCACTGTAATACAACACTTGAACTTGGGATGGGACGCGGCAGTTCGAACTGCCCTGCTGCTAGTTAGTCACCCTCGCTTGCTCGTTTGGTTTCGGATCGGGTGATTAAAAGTTGATATTTTGTCTTGTTACATCAAGTGTTCATGTCCCTTTACTTTTTTATAATTAGTCAATTTTGTGCATTACACAGTTGTGGTTTACCTGGCTAGTCAGTGTTTCTGAGACCCTGGCATGCAAGCTGTATGTAGGTTCCACAACGAAGTTCCCCAACTGACCTCTTGTGTGGCCGGCTTTCCGACTGTCTCTTGCCCTGGCAGTTGTATGATTCTCTCTCTCTCTCTCTCTCTCTCTCTCTCTCTCTCTCTCTCTCTCTCTCTCTCTCTCTCTCTCTCTCTCTCTCTCGTAACGTTTGTATGGTACTTCTGTCAGTTTGAGTTCAGGTGTGGCAGCCAGTGGGCTTCTTACGGCTAAGTGTACTTACTTTGGTTGTACTACATAGTCTGTACCGTGTTTGATCATTCTAGGGTGATGGACAGAGTGACCTGACGGCGCTCTTCTCGTCGTTCATTTGTTCATTCACACATTCGTGTATTTCATGATACTGCTTAACTATATGTACTTAAACCGAAGTTTTCAGGGTGTTTTCATAAATGTAATCACAGTTTTTAGTATGTTTTAGATTTTTACCACCACAGGACTAACGACTCTTAACAAAATGCTGATTCTTATCTCACTCTTTGATATGAACAAATTGTATATCACTATCCACAGCTTAAGATGAAAATATAATGCATGTCTTTCTTCAAGAATTTCTATCTTCATTGATTCTATGGACACTGGGATTACAGCTTATCCTACACAAAACAATTCCAACATGCACACACCTCCTGCCAACAATGATAAATCAACTATCATTGCCACGTCCTTTTTACCATCACAAGAGAGTCTCTTAAGGATAACTGTGTAAAGAAATACCTGGAGAGATTGAGTGCAGAATGGCAAAAGGCGAGAGTGAACGAAGCTAAGGGAGTGGATGAAGAATGGAAGGTATTTAGAAAAGCAGTGCTGGCATTTACGAAAGAAGTGTGTGGTTTGCGGCCGGTGGGCAGGTGAGAAAGGGTGGTGAGCGGTGGGATAATGAAATACAGTTGCCAGTAAAAGAGAAAAGAGAGGTGTATGGGCGGTACTTGTAGAGAAGGAGTGCGAGTGACTGAGTGCTGTATAAGAGAAAGAAGCAGATCGAAAGGAAGGTACGAGGACAAATATGGGTTGGAATGAGTGAGTATAAACAAACTTCAGGGAGAATAAGATGCTTTGAAGGAGGTTGATAGTGTGGGAAAAGCAAGAGAGCACACGGGAGCATCGGTCAAAAAGCAAATGGGGTAGTGGGATTAGGCGGTAATTAGGTGAAGAGGAGATGGGGGTGAGTACTTGTAAGGACTACTGAATGTGCTTGACGTAAGGGTGGCAGGGGAATGTTGTTTGGGTCGGGAAGGTATGCGAAGTGAGAGAGTCATGGAGAGTGGTTTGGTGACAAGAGAAGTGGTGAAAGTCTTGCATAAGATGAAAAGTGGTAAGCGATAGTATTGCAGTTAAAAAAGAGGCTTGACTGTGTTACTAATTGGTTAGTTAGGATTCTCAGTTTATGTATGGATCATGATGAGGTGTCCGAGGATTGGCTGAATGGATGTGTAGTGCCACTGTATAAAAGCAAGGGGTGACAAAGGTGAATGTTCGAATTACAGAGATATAAGTTCCCTGAGTATAACTGATAATTTGTATGGAATGGTGATCAAGACGGTAAAGGAATGTACAGAGCATCATGCTGAGGAGGAACGGTGTGGTTTCAGGAATGGTGGTAAAGGATGTGTAGATCAGGCGTTTGCTTTGAAGAATGAGTGTGAAAAACACTTTGAGAAACAGAAGGATTTCTTTATAATTTATGGATCTAGAGTAAGCATAAAATTATGGTCGCTAGAGATGCTTTGTGGTAGGGTTTACGAATATATGGCATGGGAGGAAACTATTAGAAGTAGTAAGAAGTTTTTATCAAAAGAGTAGGACGTATGTGCGAGTAGGTAGAAAGAGGATGAATGGTTGCACGTGAATGTGTATCTGCAGCAGAGGTGTGTGATGTCGCCATGGCTGTTTAACTTGTTTGTGGATGAGGTGTTGAGGGAGGTAAATGCAAGGGTCTTGGATAGAGGGGCAGGTATGCAGTCTCTCTGGGGTGAAGAGGACTTGGAAGATGAGTCAGGTGTTATTTGCTGGTGACAGGTTCGAGTTAGAAACTTGGTAATTGAGTTTGCAGAGTGAGAAAAAGGAGAATGTTGAGAGTAAACGTAAATGAAAGCAAAGTTGTTAGGTTTAACAGTGCAGAAACAGGTTAGTTGGGATGTGAGTTTGAATAGAGAAAACTTGGAGGAAGTGAAATGGTTTGGACACCAAGGAGTGGCAATGATAGCGAATTGAACCATAGAAGCTGAAATGAGTCTAAGGGTGGGTGATGAGGGAAATGGTCCAGGGTGCATTGAAGAATGTAGAAAGAGAGGTAACTCACCAACTGGGAGAGCGAAAATGGGTATGTTTGTAGGTAAAATATGTTGTATGGATACGAGGCATGGGTCTGTAGATGATCATGTGCAGAAGAGGATGAATGTGAAATATCTGAGGAGATTTGACCTGGTAAGTTACTGAGAGGGTAAGAGGAAGGTGTGGATGTAAGAAGAGTATGGTTGTGAGAGCTGAAAAGGGTGTGCTGAAATGGTTTGGACATATGGAGAAGATGAGTGAGGTGAGGTCGACAAAGAGGATATGAGTGTCTGAAGTGGAGGGTAAAAGAAAGGGGAGAATAAATTAGAAATGGAAGAATGGAGTGCAGGAAGGTGAAAGGCAGTATCAGTGGACTGGACCAGTGCATATGAAGCAACCGGGGGAAAGCTCTGCGGGGTCTGGTTGTGGATTAGGGCCTCTGGCTTCGGTAGATTGTACATGACATCTAAAGATTGGATGTGAGCAAATGTTGCCTTTTCTTGGTAAGTTCCTGGCACCGCTTCGCACTTTGTCTTTTCCGTTGTTGGTCCAGACGCGTACCAGCTACTGACCTGTTGCCGTTCTTTCAGAGTTAGGTTGTAGCTATTCCTCCCTGCGATATCGCTACCCTCGCTTTGTTTTGAAGGTTTGTTGGAAATTATTGTTTATCAATATCTTTTTTGAAAAAGTTGTTTTGTGCAAAATAGACATATCATTAACGGGTGTCGGCAGGAGAACTCCGCCTGACCTTTGTGCGGCCGGCTCCGCCCTGAAACCTTTTTCTGTATAAAACAATTGCCTGATTTTTTTTTTTTTTTTTTGTTGGGGGGGGAATAGCTAGTTTTTTCCACTATCTGGGGTGGTTTTTCACCCCACATTTTGGGGCTAAGCCCCTATAGGATGGACCCAGGTAAGTCATCCACTGCCCCCGTAGGGGATAGTGGTGACGGACCTTCTATTAAGAATAAAAATGTGGATTTTGTTTTGGCCGCATCATGCGACCAGAGCAACGACCCTCGCCTCCTTCAGTCCCTTCCTAATCAGGAAGGTCATTGATGGATGGTCTGGGCCTGTTGAAACGGTGAGGAAACTGGCTCATGGTGACTTGCTGATCAAAGTGAAATCGATGAATCAAGTGGCGGAACTGCTAAAGTTGACGAAGTTCCATACTCATGATGTTGTGGTCTCGATACCAATTTCCATGAACTCATGCAGGGGAGTCATCTACTGCACTGATGTCATGGATATGTCAGAGGACGACATTCTGAAGGAACTAGCAAATAAGAACGTTATCGCTGCCAGATTCATAACTAAATTCATCAATGGCGAACGACGTAGAACTCCCTTGATAAATCTAACATTCAGAAAATCTCGTCTACCGGATGATATCTCGATTGGTTACATGCGACGTCAAGTTGGTCCCTATATTCCGAATCCTCTACGTTGTTTTGAATGCCAGAAATTTGGTCACCCTTTAAAGTCTTGCACTCTTTCTGCAAGATGCGAGAAGTGTGCTGCGGAGGATCATACAGCGGAGGATTGTACGAGTAACGGGATGTTGTGTGTTAACTGTGATGGCAACCACCCAAGCTCGGACCGGGCCTGTCCCCGGTTCCAGTTTGAGAAAGAAGTGTGCACTTCTTGGCGAGGCTAGGAGGAGGGTTAAGGAGTCTTATGAGACTCCTAAACCTAATGAATCCTACGAGTCGGCTCTGAAATGTAAGCCGGTTATGCGAACAATCTCGACGCAGACTCCTAGTGACACGTCGACCATCAGTACCAAGAATCTAGCTCCATCTAACCCTACATCTAATTCTCCAACCACAGCCCACAACAAATCCTATGCCAACACCACATCCTCTTCCCACCCTAAAGATAAGAAAGAAAATAAAACTAACGTCTCTTTAAACGTAACTAAACTTGTGATCTCTACGTCGCACGTCATCGTACCAGTACCTACACCAAAGAGGTCTGTGATTCACAGGTCCACTTCGTTGGAGGACATGGAATTGATGGAAGCCAGAAAACCCACTTCCAGGGACTGTTCATGTTCCCCTGGGGACTCGCCCAAGTCCCGATATAAACGGGCTAAGAAAACTGGTCGGTTAAATAACTCTTGAACTAACACGTTCAACATCATCCAGTGGAATTGTAGAGGCCTTAGGCATAAGCAAGCACAGCTACAACTGTTGCTTGCAATGTAGAGGCCAGCCGTGATCTGTTTACAGAACCTTCTAAACGGCACAGTCGAAGACTGTTCCGTTTTAAAAAGCCATCACTCGTATAGAAGAGACGAGAATCGTGGGGTAGCTATCTATGTACACCAAAATTTACCTCATACACGAGTGACTTTAAATTCTACTCTAAACGCTGTCGCATGTAGAGTAAGATTTGATAACACATACCTGGCCATCTGTTCAACATATTGTTCTGGTTCCAATGCACTTGATAATGATGAGTTAAATTTGCTTGTTAATCAATTTCCTTACCGTAAAGTAGTTTTAGAAGACTTCAATGCTCATCATTACCAGTGGGGAAGTATCCGGGCAGACGCCAGGGGGAAACAAATGATCAATCTTATGATCAACGCCAACCTCGCTCTTCTCAACGATGGTAGAGGAACTCGTGTAGATACTGGCAGTATCTCGGCAATTGATTTATCCTTGTCATCGCCGGATATACTTAACGACATCACCTGGGGTATTTATGACGACTCCCTGGGAAGTGACCATTTCCCGATCTGCCTTTCTTATTCATGCGACATTATTACCAACCCGTCTCGTCTCCTCCTAGATTTAACTATAAGAAAGCAGACTGGGTGTCATTCACAAGGCAAGCCGTCCTTGATATATCCGGTGGTGACATTGATGCAAAAGTCCTCAAGGTTACCTCCACCATACTGAGGGCCGCTGAGAACTCTATACCTAAGGTTTCTACAATTTCCACAAAGCATAGAGTTCCTTGGTGGACACCAGATGGCCGGCATGCACTGCGTGAGCACAATAGGAGATACAGGATGGTCGACAAGGAGCCTTCAGATAATAACTTTATCGCATACAAACGTGCGAGGGCTCAGGCAAGAAGAACTATCAAACAAGCCAAACGAGACTCCTGGCGCAGCTTTGTCTCTACCGTGAACAAGGACACACCAGTAAGTCAGGTCTGGTCCACAATCAATAAGATAAAGAGAAAATACAAGCCACCACTTCCTCCGCAAATCCACCACCAAGATCAAATCATGGACGACCCGGTAGACATGGCCAACACGCTTGCCAGCAGATACTCAGAAGCCAGCAGCTCGGCCAATTACGACCCGCGTTTCCTACACCACAAGCGCCAGGCCGAGCTGCAGTTACCAGACTTTGCCACAGAATATACTTATGATTATAACCAAATATTTACAATGGAAGAACTGCTTTTTGCCCTGACATCCTGTAAAGGTTCGAGCCGGTTACCCAGCGGGATCACTTACGGGATGACCCAGCACCTTAGTCAGGCTAACCTCACTAAGTTGTTAGCATTGTACAATGAGATTTGGACGTCTCAAACGTTTCCAAACTCATGGCACTTTGCGCACGTCATCCCATCCCAAAAGGCTCGTGACGCCATACAAATATAAATTCGTTTCGACCTATTGCGCTCACGAGCTGCATTTGTAAGTTCATGGAGAGAATAGTTAACAGAAGGCTACTTTTCTATTAGAATCGACGGTTTTATTAAATGATCCAACTATGTGTTGTCCGTAGTAACAGAGGCACATTGGATAATTTAATACTCCTGGAACATTCTATCCTAGCCATTTATAAAGTGCGTTTTTTTTTATTACTGTATTTTTTGATTTAGAAAAAGCCTTCGACATGGCATGGCGAAACGGAATTTTTTTTTTTTAAGTAAATTCTATGCTTTTGATTTAAGAGGCTATTTACCCATATTCATTAGAAAAATTTTAAACAATAAACTCATGCTGTGAAACTTACAGCACTCTTTGTCACTTCGGACACATCTGTCTAAGAGAATGGGGTGCCGCAAGGCAGCGTTCTTAGCCCATTATTTAATATTATGATTAATAATATTCTGTCTCCAACATCCGTCCAGCGAGATCTTCAATACTCACTTTATTTTGATGATTGTGCGCTATGGCACATCTTCCCCTAGTGCACAATTTTCGGCTGAGCGGGTTCGACCTGCGCTTGTGTCCGTTCATCGTTGGGCGCTACAGCGGGGTTTTAAATTCTCGCTCAACAAAAGTATCGCAGTTGTCTTCACTCGAAAAATTAATTTCCCGAATTTGCTTTTAACGTTAGACAACAACCCGATCCCATTTCGAAATAGTTAAATTCCTAGGCTTAAATTTTGATAAAACTTAACTGGAAGTCATGTTGGCTATCTAGTAGCAAATTGCTGTAAAAGATTAAGTATTCTTAAATGCCTTTCGGGTTCCTTTTGGGGAGGCGACAGAAATTCTTTATTAATGATATATATAAGTCCCTAATTAGATCTAAATTAGTCTATGGCTCTCAGGTGTATGCTTCGGTGAGCGAGTATACCCTGAGGAGGTTGGATGTGATACAGAATAAATGTTTGCGAATGTGTCTTGGAGCCGTAACCTGTACCAGAGTTCCACGATTGGAAGATGAGGCCTATGTACCTCCTCTCCGACTAAGACGTGAGATCCTGTCGTGGCAAAGCGGTATTCTGATAGACAGGAATCTTCACAGCTCGTTAACAGAGGCATCAGACCCCTGGCCGTCAGAATGCACTTCCTCAGTGAGAACTTCGGCATTAAAGTAAATGAAGTAGACTCGCTGGTCAAGAATTCCTTACCCTCCTGGGAGGGTTCAAAGATTAACATAAAGACGAGCTGGCTACCAACCAAAAAAGCACATACATCGGAGAGCGAGGTGCACCAGCATTTTCGTCAGGTCATCACTTGTCGTATGTTCACTTCTACACTGATGGCTCCAAGACGGATGAATGTGTGGTTGCAATTGTATGGTCGATGGAGTGTGCACTCAGATACCGCTTGCCGAGCCATACTTCTGTATTTTGCGCTGAATTGTTTGCCATTGATCGCGCCATAGACTATATATTTAATTCAAACCACAGTAAAGCCATGATTTTTTCTGATTCTCTTTCTGCTCTTAAAGCAATAGGCTCTGAATATACAGAGTCCTGTGAATTACAGGGCAATATTATTGATAAACTAAATCCATGTGAAACAGATATCATCTTGATCTGGGTGCCTGGCTGGTCATTGCAATATATACGGCAACAATGAGCAGGCAGACAGCTTGGCCAAGTCGACCTCAGAACTCGAGGAGGTGGTTCCGATCCCTCGGGAGCTGCTGGGGTCCTGCCTTTCCTTGAGGAAGAGATCAATCCATCTTCTGTGGCAGAGTCAGTGGACCAACCTGACCATCAACAAGAAATACAAGCAAGAAGTGGCGGACTGGCTGACCTCGTACCGTAAGAACAGAAGAGAAGAGGTCGTGCTGGCCCGCCTCAGAATTAATTGTACGTACACCACCCTCCTGCAGCCATACATGAACCAAAGCTTTTCAACCGTATGCCAACAGTGCAAACAGACATCAACAATAGAACATTTACTGCTAAAATGCAGGAGATATGAACAACATAGAAAGGAATTTTTAGATTACCACATCAACGAAAACATTTCCTTTAACATCATTAATGTACTCGGGGATAACCCGAGTACTATTGACAAATTGATGGTCTTCTTCAAACAGAATTAATCAAGATGATGTAAGGTGGTTCGTGGGTTCTCGTCTGTGGCGGAGTCGGCGTGGTGTGCGGCTCCTCCTACTTGGACTGGTCGCATGGTGGTGGGTGGACATGTCCATTCATTAGGCGGTCGGCCTCAGAGGGAGGTGGTTGAGTCGGCGGACCTCAGACTAACTATCTATTCTGTGTGCATGTCATGGTGGAAGCCTGTCCCTAACCTGTCCTATCTTCTCGCAGTCTTGGGTAAAATGCAACCGTGGATACTGTGCCGACTGGGTGGTATCTGCCGCCACGTCGGTCCAATACCCACAAATCTTTGATTTCCATTACTTATTCTTATTATTATCTTTATTATTATATCAAAGTTACATATATACATTTTTTTTTTTTGAATAGGTATTTAGAAATGATGACCTCAGTCATACATTAAATAGGGTTGCAGGCCTAATGACTCATTGGTCGATGGCCGTAAAACCCAACAAACAACAGAAACACGATAAGTTCCCAAGTGCACTTTCGTGTAATAATCACATCATCAGGGGAGACACAAGAGAGAAATATAACAGTCAGTTGATATACAACAAAGAGACGTCTCTTCGTTGTATATCAATTTACTTATGGAAATGGTGAACAACTAGTAGATTTGTGTGTGTGTGTGTAAAATACTGGTGGTTGGGAATGCCTGGTTTGTAAAATGTGATATAGACACATATATGTATGTGAGTAGGAGAGATGGTCAGCGGGCATGACTTGGGCCCGTATTCGAGACCCATACGACGGGCGGTTGACTTTGTGAAGACAACGAAGGTTCGTAACGTTATATTCAAGAACTGGTAACGCGGCGTAAGGTCGACGCTGATTGGCTCGCTGGAATGACTGGGATGGAATTATTGGAACTTTGCAAAGGTGGCCTTCGCAAGGGGACCGCCTTGCGATGAGAGTTTACGACGGAAAATGATTAACAATTACATATCTTATCTCTTAAATGATTATTCATGCATTATACGCATTCGAAAATATTATCATCTTATGCTAAACAGATGAGAATTCGAGGAATTAGAGGAAAATATTTTTTCAAGTCTGGTGCGAGTCTTGCCGCCGCTTGAGAATGTTTTGTTTTGCTTTCTGGTCCTGGATCCCTCCTGGAGAACTTCCAAACTGTCATCAGACCAAGACATCACTGCTGCCATATTAATGATGTACGGACGTACTACAAATTGTAAGTGTTTATTTAAGTGATTATCTAACTTAAGATATTTCTTGGGTCAAAGGTAGTATTTACTTAGTAAATGTGGTTTATCCTCAAGGGTCAATAATAAACAATTAAATATTAGATAAGGTAAGGGAAATATTCATTTCACGCAGATTACATCTTTAATTGTTTATAATTACTTGACCTTACCTATCCATAAATGAGGTTAAAGGTAAATGATTCATGCTAAGAATTTATGACTATACCTTGAACATACATTTTAGGAGCACCTAGATCCCCGGTGTGCCTATACTTTCCCTAGCCAGGTGCTCTGCTCCAAGACCCCCGGTGTGCTTATGCTTACCCTAGTCAGGGGCTCTGTCCTCAGCATACGACTCCCAATTTACCTACTCCTTCCCTCAACGGGGTCTCTGCCCCCAGACCCCTGGTGTGTCTATACCTACCCTAGCCATGGGCTCAAATATGTAAACATATGATATATTAAGAAAAAAAAGTATCAGGAAGACGGACCTTACAGGAATTATTATTAACAATTTTGTGTGTTTTGTTTTGTATATAACCTGACTTTTCATATAGGTTTACGACCGAGTCTCTCAGTTAGTGGTGAAGGCTGGCTTTACCTGCTTGACCACTGATGTAGTAGTATTTCAACCAAAATTATATGTAAGATGTGCTTTAATCGCTGTAAACACCACATATTCTAGCTAATGATATAGGTGGAAAGATAAAATGTTATTTCTGAACATTATGTGATAAAGAAAACATTGAATGCAAGCGAATAAAACAAACTGGGCGAGTTTGTAACTCCATCTTGAACACTCAAGGTAATTTTTATTCATATTGCTTTGCGCTATAAAATGTTTTCATGAATTACCTATTGACTGTACAGAATCTGCTTGTATGATTTATTGTTTCATTCCTTAAAAGAAAAAGTATGGCGCGGACCCGGGACCTTTCCATCTTCAGTCGAACGCTCACCCGACTGAGCTACCCAGGCAACTTTGTTTTTGTGTAGAATAATGTAATCTATAATGAAGTTAGTGATTTTGTATATTTTATGTAACAGACCTCACCACAAAGTTGGTGAGGGAATTGGCAGGGTATATATACCATCTTCGTGTCTGAGAAGGCCATATGGGTGACGGAGAGGGAGGCACGAGCGGGAGAGAAATGATCAAACCTTCCCGGTTGTTGGTTCCTGAAATTTGTCTTCTGATAGTTTTACAGTTTTTGTATGTGTTTGTTATACTGAATATTAACATAAGAAAATTGTCATACAATTAAAGAAAATTATAATGTAATAACTATAATGATTTAGAATTATTATAGGTCAAGATCTGTAGGTTGAAGCAGAAGACGGGACGGCCATCCGTGTGGGTAACCGACAGATGTTGAAAGTTCCTGGCTTTAATTCAGAAATATCTATTTATTATTATTATTATTATTATTATTATTATTATTATTATTATTATCATCATTATTATTATAATTATATATATATATATATATATATATATATATATATATATATATATTATTTATTTTTATTTATTTATTTTGCTTTGTCGCTGTCTCCCGCGTTAGCGAGGTAGCGCAAGGATACATACGAAAGAATGGCCCAACCCACCCACATACACATGTATATACATACACGTCCACACACGCAAATATACATACCTATACAGCTCAACGTATACCTGTATATACACACACACACATATACATATATACACGTGCACATAATTCATACTGTCTGCCCTTACTCATTCCCATCGTCACCTGCCACACATGTAATAACAACCTCCTCCCCCCTCATGTGTGCGAGGTAGTGCTAGGAAAAGACAACAAAGGCCCCATTCGTTCACACTCAGTCTCTAGCTGTCATGTAATAATGCACCGAAACCACAGCTCCCTTTCCACATCCAGGCCCCACATAACTTCCCATGGTTTACCCCAGACGCTTCACATGCCCTGGTTCAATCCATTGACAGCACGTCGACCCCGGTATACCACATCGTTCCAATTCACTCTATTCCATGCGCGCCTTTCACCCTCCTGCATGTTCAGGCCCCGATCACTCAAAATCTTTTTCACTCCATCTTTCCACTTCCAATTTGGTTTCCCACTTCTCGTTCCCTCCACCTCTGACACATATATCCTCTTGGTCAATCTTTCCTCACTCATTCTCTCCATGTGACCAAACCATTTCAAAACACCCTCTTCTGCTCTCTCAACCACACTCTTTTTATTACCACACATTTCTCTTACCCTATTATCACTTACTCGATCAAACCACCTCACACCACATATTGTCCTCAAACATCTCATTTCCAGCACATCCACCCTCCTGCGCACAACTCTATCCATAGCCCACGCCTCGCAACCATACAACATTGTTGGAACCACTATTCCTTCAAACATATCCATATTTGCTTTCCAAGATAATGTTCTCGACTTCCACACATTCTTCAAGGCTCCCAGAATTTTCGCCCCCTCCCCCACCCTATGATTCACTTCCGCTTCCATGGTTCCATCGGCTGCCAAATCCACTCCCACATATCTAAAACACTTCACTTCCTCCAGTTTTTCTCCATTCAAACTTACCTCCCAATTGACTTGACCCTCAACCCTACTGTACCTAATAACCTTGCTCTTATTCACATTTACTCTCAACTTTCTTCTCTCACACACTTTACCAAACTCAGTCACCAGCTTCTGCAGTTTCTCACATGAATCAGCCACCAGCGAAGTATCATCAGCGAACAACAACTGACTCACTTCCCACGCTCTCTGATCCACAACTGACTGCATACTTGCCCCTCTTTCCAAAACTCTTGCATTCACCTCCCTAATAACCCCATCCATAAACAAATTAAACAACCATGGAGACATCACACACCCCTGCCGCAAACCTACATTCACTGAGAACCAATCACTTTCCTCTCTTCCTACACGTACACATGCCTTACATCCTCGATAAAAACTTTTCACTGCTTCTAACAACTTGCCTCCCACACCATATATTCTTAATACCTTCCACAGAGCATCTCTATCAACTCTATCATATGCCTTCTCCAGATCCATAAATGCTACATACAAATCCATTTGCTTTTCTAAGTATTTATCGCATACATTCTTCAAAGCAAACACCTGATCCACACATCCTCTACCACTTCTGAAACCACACTGCTCTTCCCCAATCTGATGCTCTGTACATGCCTTCACCCTCTCAATCAATACCCTCCCATATAATTTCCCAGGAATACTCAACAAACTTATACCTCTGTAATTTGAGCACTCACTTTTATTCCCTTTGCCTTTGTACAATGGTACTATGCAGGCATTCCGCCAATCCTCAGGCACCTTACCATGAATCATACATACATTAAATAACCTTACCAACCAGTCAACAATACAGTCACCCCCTTTTTTAATAAATTCCACAGCAATACCATCCAACCCCGCTGCCTTGCCGGCTTTCATCTTACACAAAGCTTTTACTACTTCTCTGTTTACCAAATCATTTTCCCTAACCCTCTCACTTTGCACACCACCTCGACCAAAACACCCTATATCTGCCACTCTATCATCAAACACATTCAACAAACCTTCAAAATACTCACTCCATCTCCTCTCACATCACCACTACTTGTTATCACCTCCCCATTAGCCCCCTTCACTGATGTTCCCATTTGTTCCCTTGTCTTACGCACTTTATTTACCGCCTTCCAAAACATCTTTTTATTCTCCCTAAAATTTAATGATACTCTCTCACCCCAACTCTCATTTGCCCTCTTTTTCACCTCTTGCACCTTTCTCTTGACCTCCTGCCTCTTTCTTTTATACATCTCCCACTCATCTGCATTATTTCCCTGCAAAAATCGTCCAAATGCCTCTCTCTTCTCTTTCATTAATAATCTTACTTCTTCATCCCACCACTCACTACCCTTTCTAATCTGCCCACCTCCCACGCTTCTCATGCCACAAGCATCTTTTGCGCAAGCCATCACTGCTTCCCTAAATACATCCCATTCCTCCCCCACTCCCCTTACCTCCTTTGTTCTCACCTTTTTCCATTCTGTACTCAGTCTCTTCTGGTACTTCCTCACACAAGTCTCCTTCCCAAGCTCACTTACTCTCACCACTCTCTTCACCGCAACATTCTCCCTTCTTTTCTGAAAACCCATACAAATCTTCACCTTCGCCTCCACAAGATAATGATCAGACATCCCTCCAGTTGCACCTCTCAGCACATTAACATCCAAAAGTCCCTCTTTCGCACGCCTATCAATTAACACGTAATCCAATAACACTCTCTGGCCGTCTCTCCTACTTACATACGTATACTCATGTATATCTCTCTTTTTAAACCAGGTATTCCCAATCACCAGTCCTTTTTCAGCACATAAATCTACAAGCTCTTCACCATTTCCATTTACAACACTGAACACCCTATGTCCATGTACACCAATTAATCCCTCAACTGCCACATTACTCACCTTTGCATTCAAATCACCCTTCACTATAACCCGGTTTCGAGCATCAAAACTACTAACACATTCATTCAGCTACTCCCAAAACACTTGCCTCTCATGATCTTTTTCTCATGCCCAGGTGCATATGCACCAATGATCACCCATCTCTCTCCATCAACTTTCAGTTTTACCCATATCAATCTAGAGTTTACTTTCTTACACTCTATCACATACTCCCACCACTCCTGTTTCAGGAGTAGTGCTACTCCTTCCCTTGCTCTTCTCCTCTCACTAACCCCTGACTTTACTCCCAAGACTCCCAGACCACTCTTCCCCTTTACCCTTGAGCTTCGTTTCACTCAGAGCCAAAACATCCAGGTTCTTTTCCTCAACATACTACCTATCTCTCCTTTTTTCTCAACTTGGTTACATCCACACACATTTAGACACCTCAATCTGAGCCTTCGAGGAGGATGAGCACTCCCCGCGTGACTCCTCCTTCTGTTTCCCCTTTTAGAAAGTTAAAATACAAGGAGGGGAGGGTTTCTAGCCCCCCGCTCCCGTCCCCTTTAGTCGCCTTCTACGACACGTGAGGAATGCGTGGGAAGTATTCTTTCTCTCCTATCCCCAGGGATTATATATATATATATATATATATATATATATATATATATATATATATATATATATATATATATATATATATATATTATGGAAAGGATCACAATTTTGCGCGTGAGCAAGATATTCTATAGTCCACGGGGAAAATGAAACACGATAAGTTCCCAAGTGCACTATCGTGTAATAATCACATCATCAGGGGAGACACAAGAGAGAAATATGTCAGTTGATATACATCGAAGAGACGAAGCTAGGACGCCACTTGGTAAACGTGTGATTGTCCAAAACATACAACGAGCGTTCATAAAATTTTTTTACAAATTTTATCAACAATAAAGTTATCTAATTTGTATAGACCATCACTGATCTTAAGATTTTTGTTCTTTTTGTATTTGATGATAGAAGATTCAATGATATTTCTCTTGGTAACAGAGTTAGGGTTAATAACTGAGATGTCATTACTCCAGTCAATACAATGATCATAGTTTTTAACGTGATTAAACAAGGCATTTGTTTCTTGTCCCGTTCTTATACTATATCTATGTTGCTTAAGTCTAACAGAGAGATCCTTACTAGTCTGACCAACATAAAATTCATCACAATTTCCACAATCTCCAAGAGAATTTGCTGGTGAATCCTGATTGATATTCTTTATAGTATTGTTGTTGCTAAAGGCAACATTTACATTAAAGGATTTAAGCAACATGGAAAGTAAAGTGAAATTATTATTAAAAGGGAGAACTAAAAGATTCTTGGTGTCAATGGGAGGTTTGGGCTCAACTCTATAAAATGATTTCTTTGCTAACTTCAGGGATTTGTCAATGAAAGATCTAGGGTACTTTAACTTAGATCCAATAGATGTTACAAAGAATTAGGGATTTAAGCAACATGGAAAGTAAAGTGAAATTATTATTAAAAGGGAGAACTAAAAGATTCTTGGTGTCAATGGGAGGTTTGGGCTCAACTCTATAGAATGATTTCTTTGCTAACTTCAGGGATTTATCAATGAAAGATCTAGGTTACTTTAACTTAGATCCAATAGATGTTACAAAGAATTAGTGTAATTAATCTAAGAAGTTTGTTTTGATGACCTGAGACATACTGAGAAGCACATCCTGAGAAGAAGTTGGTAAAGATGATCTAAAAAGTTCATAAAGACGATCCCAATTGTTTTAGAAAAGATAGAAATGAGAAGTTGGTGATGATTTAATTAGTTTTTGAAGATGGTATGGAGAAAAGTAAAGTTGCTCTTAATAATCGGAGTTGTCACTGATGATGTGGGAAGTTGGGAAAGATGATCTTGCAGGTTGATAAGAACTTTGCAGAGACGTTGTGTCACTATGATGCAAGATGAGTTAATCATGACGTAAAAACGATCTATTAAGAGTTTCTTGATGCTAAATATTACAAGCAGGATTATGTCAGCACATATTCATGCTGGTAAAGCTAAATTGAATGAGTTTATTATTCTTTTGTACTTCTGATTGAAATAGCACTTAAATCTGGAGTTTGAAAGCTATAATTTCAGAATAACATTAAACTCGTATTTTTATGAACAAAAGGAAATTATCCATAATTTTGACAAAGCCATTGAGAAATATTGTGAGATCAGCAAATATTATGACAAAATCTACTTACAGATAAGTAAAATTTGTTAGAACAAACTAGAAGTAGCAAACAAGAGAGACTCCTATTATATTTTATTATACTTTCTCGCTGTCTCTCGCGTTAGCGAGGTAGAGCAAGGAAACTGATGAAACAATGGCCCAACTCACCCAGATACTCACACACACACACACACACACACACACACACACACACACACACACATACACACACATATATATATATATATACATATATATATATTTATATATATATATATATATATATATATATATATATATATATATATATATATATATATATATATTTATTTATTTATTTATTTATTTTATTTTGCTTTGTCGCTGTCTCCCGCGTTAGCGAGGTAGCACAAGGAAGCAGACGAAAGAATGGCCCAACCCGCCCACATATACATGTATATACATACATGTCCACCCATGCACAATATACATACCTATACATCTCAATGTACACATATATATATACACACACAGACATATACATATATACACATGTACATAATTCATACTGTCTGCCTTTATTTGTTCCCATCGCCACCTCGCCACACATGGAATAACAACCCCCTCCACCTCATGTGTGCGAGGTAGCGCTAGGAAAAACACCAAAGGCCCCATTCGTTCACACTCAGTCTCTAGCTGTCATGTAATAATGCACCGAAACCACAGCTCCCTTTCCACATCCAGGCCCGACACACTTTGCATGGTTTACCCCAGACGCTCCACATGCCCTGGTTCAATCCACTGACAGCACGTTGACCACGGTATACCACATCGTTCCAATTCACTCTATTCCTTGCACGCCTTTCACCCTCCTGCATGTTCAGGCCCCGATAACACAAAATCTTTTTCACTCCATCTTTCCACTTCCAATTTGGTTTCCCACTTTCGTTCCCTCCACCTCTGACACATATATCCTCTTGGTCAATCTTTCCCCACTCATTCTCTCCATGTGACCAAACCATTTCAAAACACCCTCTTCTGCTCTCTCAACCACACTCTTTTCATTTCCACACATCTCTCTCACCCTTACATTACTTACTCGATCAAACCACCTCACACCACATATTGTCCTCAAACATCTCATTTCCAGCACATCCATCCTCCTGCGCACAACTCTATCCATAGCCTACGCCTCGCAACCAAACAACATTTTTGGAACCACTATTCCTTCAAACATACCCATTTTTGCTTTCCGAGATAATGTTCTCGACTTCCAAACATTCTTCAAGGCTCCCAGAATTTTCGCCCCCTCCCCCACCCTATGATTCACTTCCGCTTCCATGGTTCCATCCGCTGCCAGATCCACTCCCAGATATCTAAAACACTTAACTTCCTCCAGCTTTTCTCCATTCAAACTTACCTCCCAATTTACTTGACCCACAACCTTACTGTACCTAATAACCTTGCTCTTATTCACATTTACTCTTAACTTTCTTCTTTCACACACTTTACCAAACTCAGTCACCAGCTTCTGCAGTTTCTTACATGAATCAGCCACCAGCGCTGTATCATCAGCATACAACAACTGACTCACTTCCCAAGCTCTCTCATCCACAACAGACTGCACACTTGCCCCTCTTTCCAAAACTCTTGCATTCACCTCCCTAACAACCCCATCCATAAACAAATTAAACTACCATGGAGACATCACACACCCCTGCCGCAAACCTACATTTAATGTGAACCAATCACTTTCCTCTCTTCCTACACGTACACATGCCTTACATCCTCGATAAAAACTTTTCACTGCTTCTAACAACTTGCCTCCCACACCATATATTCTTAATACCTTCCACAGAGGATCTCTATCAACTCTATCATATGCCTTCTCCAGATCCATAAATGCTACATACAAATCCATTTGTTTTTCTAAGTATTTCTCGCATACATTCTTCATGAGAAGAGTGGGAGGTGGGTTGATTAGAAAGGGTAGTGAGTGGTGGGATGAAGAAGTAAGAGTATTAGTGAAAGAGAAGAGAGAGGCATTTGGACGATTTTTGCAGGGAAAAAATGCAATTGAGTGGGAGATGTATAAAAGAAAGAGACAGGAGGTCAAGAGAAAGGTGCAAGAGGTGAAAAAAGGGCAAATGAGAGTTGGGGTGAGAGAGTATCATTAAATTTTAGGGAGAATAAAAAGATGTTCTGGAAGGAGGTAAATAAAGTGCGTAAGACAAGGGAGCAAATGGGAACTTCAGTGAAGGGCGCAAATGGGGAGGTGATAACAAGTAGTGGTGATGTGAGAAGGAGATGGAGTGAGTATTTTGAAGGTTTGTTGAATGTGTTTGATGATAGAGTGGCAGATATAGGGTGTTTTGGTCGAGGTGGTGTGCAAAGTGAGAGGGTTAGGGAAAATGATTTGGTGAACAGAGAAGAGGTAGTGAAAGCTTTGCGGAAGATGAAAGCCGGCAAGGCAGCAGGTTTGGATGGTATTGCAGTGGAATTTATTAAAAAAGGGGGTGACTGTATTGTTGACTGGTTGGTAAGGTTATTTAATGTATGTATGACTCATGGTGAGGTGCCTGAGGATTGGCGGAATGCGTGCATAGTGCCATTGTACAAAGGCAAAGGGGATAAGAGTGAGTGCTCAAATTACAGAGGTATAAGTCTGTTGAGTATTCCTGGTAAATTATATGGGAGGGTATTGATTGAGAGGGTGAAGGCATGTACAGAGCATCAGATTGGGGAAGAGCAGTGTGGTTTCAGAAGTGGTAGAGGATGTGTGGATCAGGTGTTTGCTTTGAAGAATGTATGTGAGAAATACTTAGAAAAGCAAATGGATTTGTATGTAGCATTTATGGATCTGGAGAAGGCATATGATAGAGTTGATAGAGATGCTCTGTGGAAGGTATTAAGAATATATGGTGTGGGAGGAAAGTTGTTAGAAGCAGTGAAAAGTTTTTATCGAGGATGTAAGGCATGTGTACGTGTAGGAAGAGAGGAAAGTGATTGGTTCTCAGTGAATGTAGGTTTGCGGCAGGGGTGTGTGATGTCTCCATGGTTGTTTATTTTGTTTATGGATTGGGTTGTTAGGGAGGTAAATGCAAGAGTTTTGGAAAGAGGGGCAAGTATGAAGTCTGTTGGGGATGAGAGAGCTTGGGAAGTGAGTCAGTTGTTGTTCGCTGATGATACAGCGCTGGTGGCTGATTCATGTGAGAAACTGCAGAAGCTGGTGACTGAGTTTGGTAAAGTGTGTGGAAGAAGAAAGTTAAGAGTAAATGTGAATAAGAGCAAGGTTATTAGGTACAGTAGGGTTGAGGGTCAAGTCAATTGGGAGGTGAGTTTGAATGGAGAAAAACTGGAGGAAGTGAAGTGTTTTAGATATCTGGGAGTGGATCTGGCAGCGGATGGAACCATGGAAGCGGAAGTGGATCATAGGGTGGGGGAGGGGGCGAAAATTCTGGGGGCCTTGAAGAATGTGTGGAAGTCGAGAACATTATCTCGGAAAGCAAAAATGGGTATGTTTAAAGGAATAGTGGTTCCAACAATGTTGTATGGTTGCGAGGCGTGGGCTATGGATAGAGTTGTGCGCAGGAGGATGGATGTGCTGGAGATGAGATGTTTGAAGACAATGTGTGGTGTGAGGTGGTTTGATCGAGTGAGTAACGTAAGGGTAAGAGAGATGTGTGGAAATAAAAAGAGCGTGGTTGAGAGAGCAGAAGAGGGTGTTTTGAAGTGGTTTGGGCACATGGAGAGAATGAGTGAGGAAAGATTGACCAAGAGGATATATGTGTCGGAGGTGGAGGGAACGAGGAGAAGAGGGAGACCAAATTGGAGGTGGAAAGATCGAGTGAAAAAGATTTTGTGTGATCGGGGCCTGAACATGCAGGAGGGTGAAAGGAGGGCAAGGAATAGAGTGAATTGGAGCGATGTGGTATACCGGGGTTGACGTGCTGTCAGTGGATTGAATCAAGGCATGTGAAGCGTCTGGGGTAAACCATGGAAAGCTGTGTAGGTATGTATATTTGCGTGTGTGGACGTATGTATATACATGTGTTTGGGGGGGGGGGGCCATTTCTTTCGTCTGTTTCCTTGCGCTACCTCGCAAACGCGGGAGACAGCGACAAAGTATAATAAAAATAATATATATTCTTCAAAGCAAACACCTGATCCACACATCCTCTACCACTTCTGAAACCACACTGCTCTTCCCCAATCTGACGCTCTGTACATGCCTTCACCCTCTCAATTAATACCCTCCCATATAATTTACCAGGAATACTCAACAAACTTATACCTCTGTAATTTGAGCACTCACTCTTATCCCCTTTGCCTTTGTACAATGGCACTATGCACGCATTCCGCCAATCCTCAGGCACCTCACCATGAGTCATACATACATTAAATAACCTTACCAACCAGTCAACAATACAGTCACCCCCTTTTTCAATAAATTCCACTGCAATGCCATCCAAACCTGCTGCTTTGCCGGCTTTCATCTTCCGTAAAGCTTTTACTACCTCTTCTCTATTTACCAAATCATTTTCCCTAACCCTCTCACTGTGCACACCACCTCGACCAAGACACCCCACATCTGCCACTCTATCATCAAACACATTCAACAAACCTTCAAAATACTCACTCCATCTCCTTCACACATCACCACTACTTGTTATCACCTCCCCATTAGCCTCCTTCACTGAGGTTCCCATTTGTTCCCTTATCTTACACACTTTATTTACTTCCTTCCAAAACATCTTTTTATTCTCCCTAAAATTTAATGATACTCTCACCCCAACTCTCATTTGCCCTCTTTTTCACCTCTTGCACCTGCCTCTTTTTTTTTTATACCTCTCCCACTCATTTGCATTTTTTCCCTGCAAAAATCGTTCAAATTTATACTTCCCACGTATTCCCTGCGTGTCGTAGAAGGCGACTAAAAGGGAAGGGAGCGGGGGGCTGGAAATCCTCCCCTCTCTTTTTTTTTTTTTTTTTTTTTTTTTCCAAAGAAGGAACAGAGAAGGGGGCCAGGTGAGGATATTCCCTCAAAGGCCCAGTCCTCTGTTCTTAACGCTACCTCGCTATTGCGGGAAATGGCGAATAGTATGAAAATATATTTTTTTTTTTTTTTTTTTATACTTTGTCGCTGTCTCCCGCGTCTGCGAGGTAGCGCAAGGAAACAGACGAAAGAAATGGCCCAACCCTCCCCATACACATGTACATACACACGTCCACACACGCAAATATACATACCTACACAGCTTTCCATGGTTTACCCCGGACGCTTCACATGGCTTGATTCAATCCACTGACAGCACGTCAACCCCTGTATACCACATCGCTCCAATTCACTCTATTCCTTGCCCTCCTTTCACCCTCCTGCATGTTCAGGCCCCGATCACACAAAATCCTTTTCACTCCATCTCTCCACCTCCAATTTGGTCTCCCTCTTCTCCTCGTTCCCTCCACCTCCGACACATATATCCTCTTGGTCAATCTTTCCTCACTCATTCTCTCCATGTGCCCAAACCATTTCAAAACACCCTCTTCTGCTCTCTCAACCACGCTCTTTTTATTTCCACACATCTCTCTTACCCTTACGTTACTTACTCGATCAAACCACCTCACACCACACATTGTCCTCAAACATCTCATTTCCAGCACATCCATCCTCCTGCGCACAACTCTATCCATAGCCCACGCCTCGCAACCATACAACATTGTTGGAACTACTATTCCTTCAAACATACCCATTTTTGCTTTCCGGGATAATGTTCTCGACTTCCACACATTCTTCAAGGCTCCCAAAATTTTCGCCCCCTCCCCCACCCTATGATCCACTTCCGCTCCCATGGTTCCATCCGCTGACAGATCCACTCCCAAATATCTAAAACACTTCACTTCCTCCAGTTTTTCTCCATTCAAACTCACCTCCCAATTGACTTGACCCTCAACCCTACTGTACCTAATAACCTTGCTCTTATTCACATTTACTCTTAACTTTCTTCTTCCACACACTTTACCAAACTCCGTCACCAGCTTCTGCAGTTTCTCACATGAATCCGCCACCAGCGCTGTATCATCAGCGAACAACAACTGACTCACTTCCCAAGCTCTCTCATCCTCAACAGACCTCATACTTGCCCCTCTTTCCAAGACTCTTGCATTTACCTCCCTAACAACCCCATCCATAAACAAATTAAACAACCATGGAGACATCACACACCCCTGCCGCAAACCTACATTCACTGAGAACCAATCACTTTCCTCTCTTCCTACACGTACACATGCCTTACATCCTCGATAAAAACTTTTCACTGCTTCTAACAACTTGCCTCCCACACCATATATTCTTAATACCTTCCACAGAGCATCTCTATCAACTCTATCATATGCCTTCTCCAGATCCATAAATGCTACATACAAATCCATTTGCTTTTCTAAGTATTTCTCACATACATTCTTCAAAGCAAACACCTGATCCACACATCCTCTACCACTTCTGAAACCACACTGCTCTTCCCCAATCTGATGCTCTGTACATGCCTTCACCCTCTCAATCAATACCCTCCCATATAATTTACCAGGAATACTCAACAAACTTATACCTCTGTAATTTGAGCACTCACTCTTATCCCCTTTGCCTTTGTACAATGGCACTATGCACGCATTCCGCCAATCCTCAGGCACCTCACCATGAGTCATACATACATTAAATAACCTTACCAACCAGTCAACAATACAGTCACCCCCTTTTTTTATAAATTCCACTGCAATACCATCCAAACCTGCTGCCTTGCCGGCTTTCATCTTCCGCAAAGCTTTTACTACCTCTTCTCTGTTTACCAAATCATTTTCCCTAACCCTCTCACTTTGCACACCACCTCGACCCAAACACCCTATATCTGCCACTCTGTCATCAGACACATTCAACAAACCTTCAAAATACTCATTCCATCTCCTTCTCACATCACCACTACTTGTTATCACCTCCCCATTTACGCCCTTCACTGAAGTTCCCATTTGCTCCCTTGTCTTACGCACCCTATTTACCTCCTTCCAGAACATCTTTTTATTCTCCCTAAAATTTACTGATAGTCTCTCACCCCAACTCTCATTTGCCCTTTTTTTCACCTCTTGCACCTTTCTCTTGACCTCCTGTCTCTTTCTTTTATACTTCTCCCACTCAATTGCATTTTTTCCCTGCAAAAATCGTCCAAATGCCTCTCTCTTCTCTTTCACTAATACTAATGAAAATATATATATATATATATATATATATATATATATATATATATATATATATATATATATATATATATATATATACATATATATATATATACTTTTTTTTTTTTTTTTTTGCTTTGTCGCTGTCTCCCGCGTTTGCGAGGTAGCACAAGGAAACAGACGAAAGAAATGGCCCAACCCACCCCCATACACATGTATATACATACGTCCACACACGCAAATATACATACCTACACAGCTTTCCATGGTTGACCCCAGACACTTCACATGCCCTGATTCAATCCACTGACAGCACGTCAACCCCGGTATACCACATCAATCCAATTCACTCTATTCCTTGCCCTCCTTTCTCCCTCCTGCATGTTCAGGCCCCGATCACACAAAATCTTTTTCACTCCATCTTTCCACCTCCAATTTCGTCTCCCACTTCTCCTCGTTCCCTCCACCTCCGACATATATATCCTCTTGGTCAATCTTTCCTCACTCATTCTCTCCATGTGCCCAAACCATTTCAAGACACCCTCTTCTGCTCTCTCAACCACGCTCTTTTTATTTCCACACATCTCTCTTACCCTTACGTTACTTACTCGATCAAACCACCTCACACCACACATTGTCCTCAAACATCTCATTTCCAGCACATCCATCCTCCTGCGCACAACTCTATCCATAGCCCACGCCTCGCAACCATACAACATTGTTGGAACCACTATTCCTTCAAACATACCCATTTTTGCTCTCCAAAATAAAGTTCTCGACTTCCACACATTTCTCAATGCTTCCAGAACTTTTGCCCCCTCCCCCACTTTCCATGGTTTACCCCAGACGCTTCACATGCTTTGGTTGAATCCATTGACAGCATGTCGACCCCGGTATACCACATCGTTCCAATTCACTCTATTCCTTGCACGCCTTTCATCCACCGGCATGTTCAGGCCCCGATCACTCAAAATCTTTTTCACTCCATCTTTCCACCTCCACCTCTGACACATATATCCTCTTTGTCAATCTTTCCTCACTCATTCTCTCCATGTGACCAAAACATTTCAAAACACCCTCTTTGGTCTCTCAACCACACTCTTTTTATTACCACGCATCTCTCTTACCCTTTCATTACTTACTCGATCAAACCACCTCACACCACATATTGTCCTCAATCCTCTCATTTCCAGCACATCCACCCTCCTCCGCACAACTCTATCTATAGCCCATGCCTCGCAACCATATAACATTGTTAGAACCATTATTCCTTCAAACATACCCATTTTTGCTCTCCAAAATAAAGTTCTCGACTTCCACACATTTCTCAACGCTTCCAGAGCTTTTGCCCCCTCCCCCACCCTATGATTCACAAATCCATTTGTTTTTCTAAATATTTCTCACATATGTTCTTCAAAGCAAACACCCAATCCACACATCCTCTACCACTTCTGAAACCACACTGCTCTTCCCCAAGCTGATGTTCTGTACATGCCTTTACCCTCTTAATCAATATCCTTTTTAATCAATACCCAGGAATACTCAACAAACTTATACCTCTGTAATTTGAACACTCACCTTTATCCCTTTTGCCTGTATTCTATTAAATTTCAGAATGAATAAAAAGAAAATATGCTTTTGTGTTACCAACTGAAATGTCCTGGAAAAATGTAATTTTAGGATTCCTTTTCCTAACAATCTAAGAAGTCAATAAAGACAATCTAAGTTGGTCATTAATAATTAATCTAAGGAGCTGGTAAAGATGATCGTAAGAGTTAGTAGAATTAATCAAAGTTAATCTTATAAGCTTGTTTCGATGATCTGAGATATTCTGAAAAGCTCATGATGATGATATAACAAGTTGGTAAAGATGATCTGGGAGTTGAGAAAGACGATGATTTAAGAAATTTGTGAAGACGGTATGGAGATCTGTAAAATTGGTTATAAAAATTAGAAAAGTTGTTAAAAATATGTGAGAAGTGGGAAAAGACAATCTTGGAAGCTGGTCATGTAGAAGCCAAGTCCATTGAGACAGAATTAACCATAATAATGTTAGGTCATTATGGACATAAGACATTAGATATTTATCGTGATGTAAAGACAATCCATTAACTTTTTCATGACGCTAAATCTTACATGATGGTAAAGCAGGAATAATGTCAGTACATATTAACATTAGAAAGGCTTCTGTCGTCTTTTATATTTCTGATTGAAATAACCTATTTCTCGAATGTACGAGCTAAAAATTCAAAATAACAGATTACACTCCTTATACTTGACAATATAATCTGTGAAGCTGATAAAGTTGAAAGTAGTAGAAAAAAAAGGTTGAGTTTGTGAAGATTCAAGAAGTATGTGAAGATGGTATGGAGATTTGTAAAGTTGCTCATAAAAATCAGAAGAGTTGTTAAAGATAATTAATGTGAGAAGTTGGAGTTCAATTAGGACTATGTGAAGATGGGTCATTATGATGCAAATCAACATAAGATGCTGATAATGACGTAAAGATGATCAATAAAGTTCTTCATGATGCTAAGAGTTATAAGATAGTAAAACAGGAATATGACAGCACATATTCATATTAACAAGGCAAAGTTGAATAACCTTTATTTGTCTTTTATATTTTTGATTGAAATAACATTTATTTCTGGAATTTGAGAGCTAAAAATTCAACATAACAGATTAAACTCATACTTTTTTGAACACATTAAAATTATCTATAATTTTGACAACCAGACAGGAATGAAAAGTTAGATATTATGAAATTGACCAGTAAAACAAACTTTAGTATTACAGTTGTTGAGAAATTTAGTCAGATCAGCATAAGAATATCTGATATATTCTACTTTTGTAAGATCTATGCAAATAGATAAATAAAATCTATTAGAGTTAATTACAAGTAGAAGACAGTAGAGACCACTTTATTTCATTAAATTTGAGAATAAAAAAATATGTTTTCAAGAAACCAACTGCAATGTTCTGGAAAAAAGTAATTTCAGGATTTCTTTTTATCTATAAAGTTGATATGAGCAATTTAAGTTGGTAAAGACGATTGGAGAAGCTGACAAAGACAGTCCTGGTAGTTGAAAAAAGAAGAAATAATTGTTGGTGATGATTCAAGAAGATTTTGAGGATGGTATGGTCATCAAAATCAGAAAAGTGTTCAAAAGTAATATGAGAAGTTGGAAAAGATAATCTTGCAGATATGCGACGTTCATTGAGGTGGATATAATTATCTAAGAACTCTGAAAAGACAACAGGAAAGGTGGATCATGACAATAAAGTCAACAATTTTGTAAAGCAGGAATACGTCAGGACATATTCATGTTAGAAAGGCTAAAGTGAATGACCTTTATTAGTCTTTTATATTCCTGATTAAAACCATGTATATTTTGAGAGTTTGAGAGCTAAAATTTTAAATTAACATATCAAACTCCTTATGCTTTTATGAACCCAGTGAAATTAGCTACAATTTTGACACGAGATTAGAATGAAAAATTGAATATTACAATATTGACCAATAAAAAAAAATCCTTAGTTCAGCAGCTGTTGAGAAGTTCAGTCAAATCTGTATAAAAATGTTCTGACATACTTTTCTTTTGCAAGGTATATGTAAATAGATAGATAAAAAAATTTATTAGAGCAAGCTTTATGTATAATATGTCAAGAAAGACAACTTAATTCTATGAAATCTTAAAATAAATACAAACAACATATGCTTTTGAGAAACCAACTAGAATGTCCTGGAAAATGATGACTTTAAAAATTTTTCTCGTAACAATCTAGGAAGTTGAAGACAATCTAAGTTGGTCATTTTTAATATAATCATTTCCTCTTTGAGCTTTTGGCAAAGGTCCAACACATTCAATTATCATTTTACTGAAAGGCATGCCAAAACCTGGACTATGCTTTAGTGGAGCTGGGGGAATAATATGATTTGGTTTTCCTACTTTCTGACAAGTTGTACTACAACAAAATTCAGCAACATCTTTCTTATCACCAGGCCCATAAAAATGCTCCAGTAGCCTACTTACAGACTTCCGTGTTCCTAAATGCCTGCAAAAACTAGAACTGGGATAAAGCAATGATATTATTCCTGTACATCTGAGAAACTTCAATCTACTTTTTCATCTCTCAATGATCTGATGTGGGAACATTTGTAATTCTCTTTCTCATTAACACACTACTGACACGTTACCTAACTGGCCATTTCTCGCTGCTTCATTCCAAACCTCCTTCAAACTACTATCTTCCAAATGACACTTTAACTACTTTAAAAATAAGTAAAAAAATAAAATATATACATATTTCATTTATTCTATTTTATTTTACTATGTCGCTGTCTTCCGCGTTAGGAAGGTAGCGCAAGGAAACAGACGAAAAAATGGCCCAACCCACCCACATACACATGTATATAAATACATGTCCACACATGCAAATATACATACCTATACATCTCAACTTATACATATATATACACACACAGACATATACATATATGCATGTACATAATTCATACTGTCTGCCTCTATTCATTCCCGTCGCCACCCTGCCATGCATGGAATAATAACCCCCTCCCTCCAAATGTGCACGAGGTAGTGCTAGGAAAAGACAACAAAGGCCACATTTGTTCACACTCAGTCTCTAGCTGTCATTTATAATGCATCGAAACCACAGCTCCCTTTCCACATCCAGGCCCAAAAAAACTTTCCATGGTTTACCCCAGACACTTCACATGCCCTGGTTCAATCCATGGACAGCATGTCGACCCCGGTATACCACATCGTTCCAATTCACTTTATTCCTTGCACGTCTTTCACCCTCCTGCATGTTCAGGCCCCGATCACTCAAAATCTTTTTCACTCCATCTTTTCACCTCCAATTTGGTCTCCCACTACTCCTTGTTCCCTCCACCTCTGACACATATATCCTCTTGGACAATCTTTCCCCACTCATTCTCTCCATGTGACCAAACCATTTCAAAACACCCTCTTATGCTCTCAACCACACTCTTTTTATTACCACACATCTCTCTTACCCTTTCATTACTTACTCGATCAAACCACCTCACACCACATATTGTCCTCAAACATCTCATTTCCAGGACATCCACCCTCCTCCGAACAACTCTATCTATAGCTCATGCCTCGCAACCATATGACATTGTTGGAACCACAATTCCTTCAAACATACCCATTTTTGCTTTCCGAGATAATGTTCGCGACTTCCGCGCATTCTTCAACACTCCCAGAACTTTCACCCCCTCCCCCACTCTATGATTCACTTCCGCTTCCATGGTTCCATCCTCTGCCAAATCCACTCCCACATATCTCCATCCTGCCATCTCCAGATCCATAAATGCTACATACAAATCCATTTGCTTTTCTAAGTATTTCTCACATAAAACTTTTCACTGCTTCTAACAACTTGCCTCCCACACCATATATTCTTAATACCTTCCACAGATCATCTCTATCAACTCTATCATATGCCATCTCCAGATCCATAAATGCTACATACAAATCCATTTGCTTTTCTAAGTATTTCTCACATACATTCTTCAAAGCAAACACCTGATCCACACATCCTCTACCACTTCTGAAACCACACTGCTCTTCCCCAATCTGATGCTCTGTACATGCCTTCACCCTCTCAATCAAATCAATACCCTCCCATATAATTTACCAGGAATACTCAACAAACTTATACCTCTGTAATTTGAGCACTCACTTTTATCCCCTTTGCCTTTGTACAATGGCACTATGCAAACATTCCGCCAATCCTCAGGCACCTCACCATGAGTCATACATACATTAAATAACCTTACCAACCAGTCAACAATACAGTCACCCCCTTTTTTGATAAATTCCACTGCAGTACCATCCAAACCTACTGCCTTGCCGGCTTTCATCTTCCGTAAAGCTTTTACTACCTATTCTCTGTTTACCAAATCATTTTCCCTAACCCTCTCACTTTGCACACCACCTCGACCAAAACACCCTATATCTGCCACTCTATCATCAAACACATTCAACAAACCTTCAAAATACTCACTCCATCTCCTTCTCACATCACCACTACTTGTTATCACCTCCCCATTAGCCCCCTACACTGAGGTTCCCATTTGCTCCCTTGTCTTACGCACTTTATTTACCTCCTTCCAAAATATCGTTTTATTCTCCCTAAAATTTAATGATACTCTTTCACCCCAACTCTCATTTGCCCTCTTTTTCACCTCTTGCACCTTTCTCTTGACCTCCTGCCTCATTCTTTTATACATCTCACACTCATTTGCATTTTTTCCTTGCAAAAATCGTCCAAATGCCTCTCTCTTCTCTTTCACTAATAATCTTACTTCCTCATCCCACCACTCGCTACCCTTTCTAGTCAACCCACCTCCCACGCTTCTCATGCTACAAGCATCTTTTGCGCAAGCCATCACTGCTTCCCTAAATACATCCCATTCCTCCCCCACTCCCCTTACCTCCTTTGTTCTCACCTTTTTCCATTCTGTACTCAGTCTCTCCTGGTACTTCCACACTTACTCTCACCACCCCCTTCACCCCAACATTCTCTCTTCTTTTCTGAAAACCCCTACAAATCTTCACCTTTGCCTCCACAAGATAATGATCAGACATCCCTCCAGTTGCACCTCTCAGCACATTAAAGTCCAAAAGTCTCTCTTTTACGCGCCTATCAATTAACACATAATCCAGTAATGCTCTCTGGCCATTTCTTCTATTTACATATGTATACTTATGTATATCTCTCTTTTTAAACCAGGTATTCTCGTTCACCAACCCTTTTTCAGCACATAAATCTACAAGCTCTTCACCATTTCCATTTACAACACTGAACACCCCATGTACACCAATTATTCCCTAAACTGCCACATTACTCACCTTTGCATTCAAATCACCCAGCACTATAACCCAGTCTCATGCATCAAAACTACTAACACACTCACTCTGCTGCTCCCAAAACACTTGCCTCTCATGATCTTTCTTCTCATGCCAAGGTGCATATGCACCCATCTCTCTCCATCTACTTTCAGTTTTGCCCATATCAATCTAGAGTTTAATTTCTTACACTATTACATACTCCCACCACTCTTGTTTCAAGAGTAGTGCTACTCCTTCCCTTGCTCTTGTCCTCTCACTAACCCCTGACTGTACTCCCAAGACATTCCCAAACCACTCCTCCCCATTACCCTTGAGCTTCATTTCACTCAGAGCCAAAATATCCAGGTTCCTTTCCTCAAACATACTACCTATCTCTCTTTTTTCTCATCTTGGTTACATCCACACAAATTTGGCCACCCCAATCTGAGCCTTCGAGGAGGATGAGCACTCCCTGTGTGACTCCTTCTTCTGTTTCCCCTTTCAGAAAGTTAAAATACAAGGATGGGAGGGTTTCCAGCCCCCCGCTCGCGTCACCTTTAGTTACCTTCTACGACACGTGAGGAATGCGTGAGAAGTATTCTTCTTCTACCCTCTCCCCAGGGATATATATATATATATATATATATATATATATATATATATATATATATATATATATATATATATATATATATATATATATATATATAAGGTCTGTTGTGTGCAGTGGTGAGAGGACGCGCTGCATGGGGACTCAACAGACGGCAGCTGCAGGCAGAACACTTGGGGAAAACTCACTTTCCCTGGGGTCAACATGGTTATACCTGAATGATGATATGAAACGTACCTCCAGTATACTGTAATGCTTGGTAAATGCAGGAAAACGTGTGCTGGCGACTCCGCGCCATCGGAGGGACAATGATGGTAGACTTCACGAAGAACTGTACAGTAGGTTTTGGCCTGCTACCTTCTGTCACGGCTGGCAGCATTGAGGAAGTGTCCCAGTTGGAAATCGGCTCATCATGGAGGCCGCAGCCACCAAGGCCTCCTTCATGCCCGAGAAAAGTGAACTACGCGGGAAACGGCGATCAAATTTAAAGAGGGAAGTCAGCACCACAAGTAAAGCATCCTCCTCGAAGGCTCAGAGTGGGGTGCCTAAATGTGTGTGGATGTAACCAAGATGTGAAGACCCTTACTGGAAAAACAATCACTCTTGAAGTAGAACCTTCAGACACAATTGAAAATGTGAAGGAAAATGGTGAAATTGGAGAAAAGTGTAGCTTAGACATTGAAGCTTATTGATACAGTGGTTAAATTGATGAGAACTGCCATTGACGTTTGTGTAAATAAATTATACATTTCCTTTTTTCCATAGCCAGAGGTTGAACCATTATGTGACATTCTTTTTTTCATTCATTTCAAGCTAGAAGTTTCAGTTTTCTAAATTGTTTCTTACATTTCTCATATGTATATATATGTATGTGTGTGTGTGTGTATATGTGCGTATGTATGTGTATGTGTGTGTATGTGTATATGTATATATATATGTATATTACCCTGGGGATAGGGGTGAAAGAATACTTCCCACGTATTCCTCGCGTGTCGTAGAAAGCGACTAGAGGGGACGGGAGCGGGGGGCCAGAAATCCTCCCCTCCTTGTATTAACTTTCTAAAATGGGAAACAGAAGAAGGAGTCACGCGGGGAGTGCTCATCCTCCTCGAAGGCTCAGAGTGGGGTGCCTAAATGTGTGTGGATGTAACCAAGATGTGAAAAAAGGAGAGATAGGTAGTATGTTTGAGGAAAGGAACCTGGATGTTTTGGCTCTGAGTGAAACGAAGCTCAAGGGCAAAGGGGAAGAGTGGTTTGGGAATGTCTGGGGAGTAAAGTCAGGGGTTAGTGAGAGGACAAGAGCAAGGGAAGGAGTAGCAATACTCCTGAAACAGGAGTTGTGGGAGTATGTGATAGAGTGTAAGAAAGTAAATTCTCGATTAATATGGGTAAAACTGAAAGTTGATGGAGAGAGGTGGGTGATTATTGGTGCATATGCACCTGGGCATGAGAAGAAAGATCAAGAGAGGCAAGTGTTTTGGGAGCAGCTGAATGAGTGTGTTAGTGGTTTTGATGCACGAGACCGGGTCATAGTGATGGGTGATTTGAATGCAAAGGTGAGTAATGTGGCAGTTGAGGGAATAATTGGTATACATGGGGTGTTCAGTGTTGTAAATGGAAATGGTGAAGAGCTTGTAGATTTATGTGCTGAAAAAGGACTGATGATTGGGAATACCTGGTTTAAAAAGCGAGATATACATAAGTATACTTATGTAAGTAGGAGAGATGGCCAGAGAGCGTTATTGGATTACGTGTTAATTGACAGGCGTGCGAAAGAGAGACTTTTGGATGTTAATGTGCTGAGAGGTGCAACTGGAGGGATGTCTGATCATTATCTTGTGGAGGCTAAGGTGAAGATTTGTATGGGTTTTCAGAAAAGAAGAGTGAATGTTGGGGTGAAGAGGGTGGTGAGAGTAAGTGAGCTTGAGAAGGAGACCTGTGTGAGGAAGTACCAGGAGAGACTGAGTACAGAATGGAAAAAGGTGAGAACAATGGAAGTAAGGGGAGTGGGGGAGGAATGGGATGTATTTAGGGAATCAGTGATGGATTGCGCAAAAGATGCTTGTGGCATGAGAAGAGTGGGAGGTGGGTTGATTAGAAAGGGTAGTGAGTGGTGGGATGAAGAAGTAAGAGTATTAGTGAAAGAGAAGAGAGAGGCATTTGGACGATTTTTGCAGGGAAAAAATGCAATTGAGTGGGAGATGTATAAAAGAAAGAGACAGGAGGTCAAGAGAAAGGTGCAAGAGGTGAAAAAAAGGGCAAATGAGAGTTGGGGTGAGAGAGTATCATTAAATTTTAGGGAGAATAAAAAGATGTTCTGGAAGGAGGTAAATAAAGTGCGTAAGACAAGGGAGCAAATGGGAACTTCGGTGAAGGGCGCAAGTGGGGAGGTGATAACAAGTAGTGGTGATGTGAGAAGGAGATGGAGTGAGTATTTTGAAGGTTTGTTGAATGTGTTTGATGATAGAGTGGCAGATATAGGGTGTTTTGGTCGAGGTGGTGTGCAAAGTGAGAGGGTTAGGGAAAATGATTTGGTAAACAGAGAAGAGGTAGTGAAAGCTTTGCGGAAGATGAAAGCCGGCAAGGCAGCAGGTTTGGATGGTATTGCAGTGGAATTTATTAAAAAAGGGGGTGACTGTATTGTTGACTGGTTGGTAAGGTTATTTAATGTATGTATGACTCATGGTGAGGTGCCTGAGGATTGGCGGAATGCGTGCATAGTGCCATTGTACAAAGGCAAAGGGGATAAGAGTGAGTGCTCAAATTACAGAGGTATAAGTTTGTTGAGTATTCCTGGTAAATTATATGGGAGGGTATTGATTGAGAGGGTGAAGGCATGTACAGAGCATCAGATTGGGGAAGAGCAGTGTGGTTTCAGAAGTGGTAGAGGATGTGTGGATCAGGTGTTTGCTTTGAAGAATGTATGTGAGAAATACTTAGAAAAGCAAATGGATTTGTATGTAGCATTTATGGATCTGGAGAAGGCATATGATAGAGTTGATAGAGATGCTCTGTGGAAGGTATTAAGAATATATGGTGTGGGAGGAAAGTTGTTAGAAGCAGTGAAAAGTTTTTATCGAGGATGTAAGGCATGTGTACGTGTAGGAAGAGAGGAAAGTGATTGGTTCTCAGTGAATGTAGGTTTGCGGCAGGGGTGTGTGATGTCTCCATGGTTGTTTAATTTGTTTATGGATGGGGTTGTTAGGGAGGTAAATGCAAGAGTTTTGGAAAGAGGGGCAAGTATGAAGTCTGTTGGGGATGAGAGAGCTTGGGAAGTGAGTCAGTTGTTGTTCGCTGATGATACAGCGCTGGTGGCTGATTCATGTGAGAAACTGCAGAAGCTGGTGACTGAGTTTGGAAAAGTGTGTGGAAGAAGAAAGTTAAGAGTAAATGTGAATAAGAGCAAGGTTATTAGGTACAGTAGGGTTGAGGGTCAAGTCAATTGGGAGGTGAGTTTGAATGGAGAAAAACTGGAGGAAGTGAAGTGTTTTAGATATCTGGGAGTGGATCTGGCAGCGGATGGAACCATGGAAGCGGAAGTGGATCATAGGGTGGGGGAGGGGGCGAAAATCCTGGGGGCCTTGAAGAATGAGTGGAAGTCGAGAACATTATCTCGGAAAGCAAAAATGGGTATGTTTGAAGGAATAGTGGTTCCAACAATGTTGTATGGTTGCGAGGCGTGGGCTATGGATAGAGTTGTGCGCAGGAGGATGGATGTGCTGGAAATGAGATGTTTGAGGACAATGTGTGGTGTGAGGTGGTTTGATCGAGTGAGTAACGTAAGGGTAAGAGAGATGTGTGGAAATAAAAAGAGCGTGGTTGAGAGAGCAGAAGAGGGTGTTTTGAAGTGGTTTGGGCACATGGAGAGGATGAGTGAGGAAAGATTGACCAAGAGGATATATGTGTCGGAGGTGGAGGGAACAAGGAGAAGAGGGAGACCAAATTGGAGGTGGAAAGATGGAGTGAAAAAGATTTTGTGTGATCGGGGCCTGAGCATGCAGAGGGTGAAAGGAGGGCAAGGAATAGAGTGAATTGGATCGATGTGGTATACCGGGGTTGACGTGCTGTCAGTGGAATGAATCAAGGCATGTGAAGCGTCTGGGGTAAACCATGGAAAGCTGTGTAGGTATGTATATTTGCGTGTGTGGACGTATGTATATACATGTGTATGGGGGGGGGGGGGGGCCATTTCTTTCGTCTGTTTCCTTGCGCTACCTCGCAAACGCGGGAGACAGCGACAAAGTATAATAAAAAAAAATATAATATATATATATATATATATATATATATATATATATATATATATATATATATATATATATATATATATATATACATATATATATATATACATATATATATATATATTTATTTTTAAATTTATTATACTTTGTCGCTGTCTCCCGCGTTTGCGAGGTAGCGCAAGGAAACAGATGAAAGAAATGGCCAGGTATTCCCAATCATCAGTCCTTTTTCAGCACATAAATCTACAAGCTCTTCACCATTTCCATTTACAACACTGAACACCCCATGTATACCAATTATTCCCTCAACTGCCACATTACTCACCTTTGCATTCAAATCACCCATCACTATAACCCGGTCTCGTGCATCAAAACCACTAACACACTCATTCAGCTGCTCCCAAAACACTTGCCTCTCATGATCTTTCTTCTCATGCTTGTGGCATGAGAAGAGTGGGAGGTGGGTTGATTAGAAAGGGTAGTGAGTGGTGGGATGAAGAAGTAAGAGTATTAGTGAAAGAGAAGAGAGAGGCATTTGGACGATTTTTGCAGGGAAAAAATGCAATTGAGTGGGAGATGTATAAAAGAAAGAGACAGGAGGTCAAGAGAAAGGTGCAAGAGGTGAAAAAGAGGGCAAATGAGAGTTGGGGTGAGAGAGTATCATTAAATTTTAGGGAGAATAAAAAGATGTTCTGGAAGGAGGTAAATAAAGTGCGTAAGACAAGGGAGCAAATGGGAACTTCAGTGAAGGGCGCAAATGGGGAGGCGATAACAAGTAGTGGTGATTTGAGAAGGAGATGGAGTAAGTATTTTGAAGGTTTGTTGAATGTGTTTGATGATAGAGTAGCAGATATAGGGTGTTTTGGTCGAGGTGGTGTGCAAAGTGAGAGGGCTAGGGAAAATGATTGGTAAACAGAGAAGAGGTAGTAAAAGCTTTGCGGAAGATGAAAGCCGGCAAGGCAGCAGTTTTGGATGGTATTGCAGTGGAATTTATTAAAAAAGGGGGTGACTGTATTATTGACTGGTTGGTAAGGTTATGTAATGTATGTATGACTCATGGTGAGGTGCCTGAGGATTGGCGGAATGCGTGCATAGTGCCATTGTACAAAGGCAAAGGGGATAAGAGTGAGTGCTCAAATTACAGAGGCATAAGTTTGTTGAATATTCCTGGTAAATTATATGGGAGGGTATTGATTGAGAGGGTGAAGGCATGTACAGAGCATCAGATTGGGGAAGAGCAGTGTGGTTTCAGAAGTGGTAGAAGATGTGTGGATCAGGTGTTTGCTTTGAAGAATGTATGTGAGAAATACTTAGAAAAGCAAATGGATTTGTATGTAGCATTTATGGATCTGGAGAAGGCATATGATAGAGTTGATAGAGATGCTCTGTGGAAGGTTTTAAGAATATATAGTGTGGGAGGCAAGTTGTTAGAAGCAGTGAAAAGTTTTTATTGAGGATGTAAGGCATGTGTACGTGTAGGAAGAGAGGAAAGTGATTGGTTCTCAGTGAATGTAGGTTTGCGGCAGGGGTGTGTGATGTCTCCATGATTGTTTAATTTGTTTATGGATGGGGTTGTTAGGGAGGTGAATGCAAGAGTTTTGGAAAGAGGGGCAAGTATGAAGTCTGTTGGGGATGAGAGAGCTTGGGAAGTGAGTCAGTTGTTGTTCGCTGATGATACAGCGCTGGAGGCTGATTCATGTGAGAAACTGCAGAAGCTGGTGACTGAATTTGGTAAAGTGTGTGAAAGAAGAAAGTTAAGAGTAAATGTGAATAAGAGCAAGGTTATTAGGTACAGTAGGGTTGAGGGTCAAGTCAATTGGGAGGTAAGTTTGAATGGAGAAAAACTGGAGGAAGTAAAGTGTTTTAGATATCTGGGAGTGGATCTGGCAGCGGATGGAACCATGGAAGCGGAAGTGGATCATAGGGTGGGGGAGGGGGCGAAAATTCTGGGAGCCTTGAAGAATGTGTGGAAGTCGAGAACATTATCTCGGAAAGCAAAAATGGGTATGTTTGAAGGAATAGTGGTTCCAACAATGTTGTATGGTTGCGAGGCGTGGGCAATGGATAGAGTTGTGCGCAGGAGGATGGATGTGCTGGAAATGAGATGTTTGAGGACAATGTGTGGTGTGAGGTGGTTTGATCGAGTAAGTAACGTAAGGGTAAGAGAGATGTGTGGAAATAAAAAGAGCGTGGTTGAGAGAGCAGAAGAGGGTGTTTTGAAATGGTTTGGGCACATGGAGAGAATGAGTGAGGAAAGATTGACCAAGAGGATATATGTGTCGGAGGTGGAGGGAACGAGGAGAAGTGGGAGACCAATTTGGAGGTGGAAAGATGGAGGGAAAAACATTTTGTGTGATCGGGGCCTGAACATGCAGGAGGGTGAAAGGAGGGCAAGGAATAGAGTGAATTGGATTGATGTGGTATACCGGGGTTGATGTGCTGTCAGTGGATTGAATCAGGGCATGTGAAGCGTCTGGGGTAAACCATGGAAAGCTGTGTAGGTATGTATATTTGCGTGTGTGGACGTATGTATATACATGTGTATGGGGGTGGGTTGGGCCATTTCTTTCGTCTGTTTCCTTGCGCTACCTCGCAAACGCAGGAGACAGCAACAAAGCAAAAAAAAAAAGAAAAAAAAAAAAAAAAAATATATATATATATATATATATATCACTTTCCTCTCTTCCTACACGTACACATGCCTTACATCCTCGATAAAAACTTTTCACTGCTTCTAACAACTTGCCTCCCACACCATATATTCTTAATACCTTCCACAGAGCATCTCTATCAACTCTATCATATGCCTTCTCCAGATCCATAAATGCTACATACAAATCCATTTGCTTTTCTAAGTATTTCTCACATACATTCTTCAAAGCAAACACCTGATCCACACATCCTCTACCACTTCTGAAACCGCACTGCTCTTCCCCAATCTGATGCTCTGTACATGCCTTCACCCTCTCAATCAATACCCTCCCATATAATTTACCAGGAATACTCAACAAACTTATACCTCTGTAATTTGAGCACTCACTCTTATCCCCTTTGCCTTTGTACAATGGCACTATGCACGCATTCCGTCAATTCTCAGTGAATGTAGGTTTGCGGCAGGGGTGTGTGATGTCTCCATGGTTGTTTAATTTGTTTATGGATGGGGTTGTTAGGGAGGTAAATGCAAGAGTCCTGGAAAGAGGGGCAAGTATGAAGTCTGTTGGGGATGAGAGAGCTTGGGAAGTGAGTCAGTTGTTGTTCGCTGATGATACAGCGCTGGTGGCTGATTCATGTGAGAAACTGCAGAAGCTGGTGACTGAGTTTGGTAAAGTGTGTGGAAGAAGAAAGTTAAGAGTAAATGTGAATAAGAGCAAGGTTATTAGGTACAGTAGGGGTGAGGGTCAAGTCAATTGGGAGGTGAGTTTGAATGGAGAAAAACTGGAGGAAGTGAAGTGTTTTAGATATCTGGGAGTGGATCTGTCAGCGGATGGAACCATGGAAGCGGAAGTGGATCATAGGGTGGGGGAGGGGGCGAAAATTTTGGGAGCCTTGAAAAATGTGTGGAAGTCGAGAACATTATCTCGGAAAGCAAAAATGGGTATGTTTGAAGGAATAGTGGTTCCAACAATGTTGTATGGTTGCCAGGCGTGGGCTATGGATAGAGATGTGCGCAGGAGGATGGATGTGCTGGAAATGAGATGTTTGAGGACAATGTGTGGTGTGAGGTGGTTTGAGCGAGTGAGTAACGTAAGGGTAAGAGAGATGTGTGGAAATAAAAAGAGCGTGGTTGAGAGAGCAGAAGAGGGTGTTTTGAAATGGTTTGGGCACATGGAGAGAATGAGTGAGGAAAGATTGACCAAGAGGATATATGTGTCGGAGGTGGAGGGAACGAGGAGAAGAGGGAGACCAAATTGGAGGTGGAAAGATGGAGTGAAAAAGATTTTGTGTGATCGGGGCCTGAACATGCAGGAGGGTGAAAGGAGGGCAAGGAATAGAGTGAATTGGAGCGATGTGGTATACAGGGGTTGACGTGCTGTCAGTGGATTGAATCAAGGCATGTGAAGCGTCTGGGGTAAACCATGGAAAGCTGTGTAGGTATGTATATTTGCGTGTGTGGACGTATGTACATGTGTATGGGGGGGGGGGGGTTGGGCCATTTCTTTCGTCTGTTTCCTTGCGCTACCTCGCAAACGCGGGAGACAGCGACAAAGTATAAAAAAAAAAAAAAAAAAAAAAAAAAAAAAAAAAAAAAAAAATATATATATATATATATATATATATATATATATATATATAAATATATATATATAAATATATATATATATATATAACCTAACCTAACCTTTTATTCTTTTATTTTGTCTTGTGTAAATAAATTATACATTTCCCTTTTCCATAGCCAGAGGTTGAACCATTATGTGACATTCATTTTTTCATTTCATTTCAAGCTAGAAGTTTCAGTTTCTAAATTATTTCTTACATTTTCATATGTATATATATATATGTATATGTGTGTGTGTGTATATGTGCGTATGTATGTGTATGTATATATATATGTACATATATATATATTATCCCTGGGGATAGGGGTGAAAGAATACTTCCCACGCATTCCTTGCGTGTCGTAGAAGGCGACTAGAGGGGACGGGAGCGGGGGGCCAGAAATCCTCCCCTCCTTGTATTTTTTTAACTTTCTAAAATGGGAAACAGAAGAAGGAGTCACACGGGGAGTGCTCATCCTCCTCGAAGGCTCAGACTGGGGTGTCTAAATGTGTGTGGATGTAACCAAGATGTGAAAAAAGGAGAGATAGGTAGTGTGTTTGAGGAAAGGAACCTGGATGTTTTGGCTCTGAGTGAAACAGCTCAAGGGTAAAGGGGAAGAGTGGCTTGGGAATGTCTTGGGAGTAAAGTCAGGGGTTAGTGAGAGGACAAGAGCAAGGGAAGGAGTAGCAGTACTCCTGAAACAGGAGTTGTGGGAGTATGTGATAGAATGTAAGAAAGTAAATTCTCGATTAATATTGGTAAAACTGAAAGTTGATGGAGAGAGATGCACCTGGGGATGAGAAGAAAGATCATGAGAGGCAAGTGTTTTGGGAGCAGCTGAATGAGTGTGTTAGTGGTTTTGATGCACGAGACCAGGTTATAGTGATGGGTGATTTGAATGCAAAGGTGAGTAATGCGGCAGTTGAGGGAATAATTGGCATACATGGGGTGTTCAGTGTTGTAAATGGAAATGGTGAGGAGCTTGTAGATTTATGTGCTGAAAAAGGACTGGTGATTAGGAATACCTGGTTTAAAAAGCGAGATATACATAAGTATACGTATGTAACTAGGAATGATGGCCAGAGAGCGTTATTGGATTATGTGTTAATTGACAGGCGTGCGAAAGAGAGACTTTTGGATGTTAATGTGCTGAGAGGTGCAACTGGAGGGATGTCTGATCATTATCTTGTGGAGGCTAAGGTGAAGATTTGTATGGGTTTTCAGAAAAGAAGAGTGAATGTTGGGGTGAAGAGGGTGGTGAGAGTAAGTGAGCTTGGGAAGGAGACTTGTGTGAGGAAGTACCAGGAGATACTGAGTACAGAATGGAAAAAGGTGAGAACAATGGAAGGGGAGTGGGGGAGGAATGGGATGTATTTAGGGAATCAGTGATGGATTGCGCAAAAGATGCTTGTGGCATGAGAAGAGTGGGAGGTGGGTTGATTAGAAAGGGTAGTGAGTGGTGGGATGAAGAAGTAAGATTATTAGTGAAAGAGAAGAGAGAGGCATTTGGACAATTTTTGCATGCAAAAAATGCAATTGAGTGGGAGATGTATAAAAAAAAGAGACAGGAGGTCAAGAGAAAGGTGCAAGAGGTGAAAAAGAGGGCAAATGAGAGTTGGGGTGAGAGAGTATCATTAAATTCTAGGGAGAATAAAACGATGTTCTGGAAGGAGGTAAATAAAGTGCGTAAGACAAGGGAGCAAATGGGAACTTCAGTGAAGGGCACAAATGGGGAGGTGATAACAAGTAGTGGTGATGTGAGAAGGAGATGGAGTGAGTATTTTGAAGGTTTATTGAATGTGTTTGATGATAGAGTGGCAGATATAGGGTGTTTTGGTCGAGGTGGTGTGCAAAGTGAGAGGGTTAGGGAAAATGATTTGGTAAACAGAGAAGAGGTAGTAAAAGCTTTGCGGAAGATGAAAGCCGGCAAGGCAGCAGGTTTGGATGGTATTGCAGTGGAATTGATTAAAAAAGGGGGTGACTGTATTATTGACTGGTTGGTAAGGTTATTTAATGTATGTATGATTCATGGTGATGTGCTTGAGGATTGGCGGAATGCGTGCATAGTGCCATTGTATAAAGGCAAAGGGGATAAGAGTGAGTGCTCAAATTACAGAGGTATAAGTTTGTTGAGTATTCCTGGTAAATTATATGGGAGGGTATTGATTGAGAGGGTGAAGGCATGTACAGAGCATCAGATTGGGGAAGAGCAGTGAGGTTTCAGAAGTGGTAGAGGATGTGTGGATCAGGTGTTTGCTTTGAAGAATGTATGTGAGAAATACTTAGAAAAGCAAATGGATTTGTATGTAGCATTTATGGATCTGGAGAAGGCATATGATAGAGTTGATAGAGATGCTCTGTGGAAGGTATTAAGAATATATGGTGTGGGAGGGAAGTTGTTAGAAGCAGTGAAAAGTTTTTATCGAGGATGTAAGGCATGTGTACATGTAGGAAGAGAGGAAAGTGATTGGTTCTTAGTGAATGTAGGTTTGCGGCAGGGGTGTGTGATGTCTCCATGGTTGTTTAATTTGTTTAAGGATGGGGTTGTTAGGGAGGTGAATGCAAGAGTTTTAGAAAGAGGGGCAAGTATGAAGTCTGTTGGGGATGAGAGAGCTTGGGAAGTGAGTCAGTTGTTGTTTGCTGATGATACAGCGCTGGTGGCTGATTCATGTGAGAAACTGCAGAAGCTGGTGACTGAGTTTGGTAAAGTGTGTGAAAGAAGAAAGTTAAGAGTAAATGTGAATAAGAGCAAAGTTATCAGGTACAGTAGGGTTGAGGGTCAAGTCAATTGGGAGGTAAGTTTGAATGGAGAAAAACTGGAAGTAAAGTGTTTTAGATATCTGGGAGTGAATCTGACAGCGGATGGAACCATGGAAGCGGAAGTGGATCATAGGGTGGGGGAGGGGGCAAAAATCCTGGGAGCCTTGAAGAATGTGTTGAACTCGAGAACATTATCTCGGAAAGCAAAAATGGGTATGTTTGAAGGAATAGTGGTTCCAACAATGTTGTATGGTTGCGAGGCGTGGGCTATGGATAGAGTTGTGCGCAGGAGGGTGGATGTGCTGGAAATGAGATGTTTGAGGACAATGTGTGGTGTGAGGTGGTTTGATTGAGTAAGTAATGTAAGGGTAAGTGAGATGTGTGGAAATAAAAAGAGCGTGGTTGAGAGAGCAGAAGAGGGTGTTTTGAAATGGTTTGGGCACATGGAGAGAATGAGTGAGGAAAGATTGACCAAGAGGATATATGTGTCGGAGGTGGAGGGAATGAGGAGAAGTGGGAGACCAAATTGGAGGTGGAAAGATGGAGTGAAAAAGATTTTGAGTGATCGGGGCCTGAACATGCAGGAGGGTGAAAGGAGGGCAAGAAAATAGAGTGAATTGGATCGATGTGGTATACCGGGGTTGACGTGCTGTCAGTGGATTGAATCAGGGCATGTGAAGCGTCTGGGGTAAACCATGGAAAGCTGTGTAGGTATGTATATTTGCGTGTGTGGACGTGTAAGTATATACATGTGTATGGGGGTGGGTTGGGCCATTTCTTTCATCTGTTTCCTTGCGCTACCTAGCAAACGCGGGAGACAGCGACAAAGCAAAAAAAAAAAAATATATATATATATATATATATCCTTCTTTTCTTTCATACTATTCGCCATTTCCCGCGTTAGCGAGGTAGCGTTAAGAACAGAGGACTGGGCCTTTGAGGGAATATCCTCATCTGGCCCCCTTCTCTGTTCCTTCTTTGAGAAAAACAAAAAAAAAACAAGAGGGAGGATTTCCAGCCCCCCGCTCCCTTCCCTTTTAGTCGTCTTCTACGACACGCAGGGAATACGTGGGAAGTATTCTTTCTCCCCTATTCCCATGGATAAAAATAGTGTGGTTGAGAGAAGCGCTCTCTCAACCACACTCTTTTTATTTCCACACATCTCTCTTACCCTTACATTACTTACTCGATCAAACCACCTCACACCACATATTGTCCTCAAACATCTCATTTCCAGCACATCCACCCTCTTGCGCACAGCTCTATCCATAGCCCACGCCTTGCAACCATACAACATTGTTGGAACCACTACTCCTTCAAAGATAACCATTTTTGCTTTCTGAGATAATATTCTCGACTTCTAAACATTCTTTATGGCTCCCAGAATTTTTGCCCCCTCCCCTACCCCATGATTCACTTCCGCTTCCATATATATATATATATATATATATATATATATATATATAGCATATACATACACAGACATATATACACATGTACATATTCATACTTGCTTACGTTTATCCATTCGTGTCACTACCCTGCCCCACAGGAAATAGCTACCCCCTGCTTCAGCGAGGTAGTGCCAAGGAAAGACGAAAAGGCCACATTCATTTACACTAAGTCTCTAGCTGATTTGTGTGATACATTGAAACCACAGTTTCCTATCCACATTCAGGCCCCATAGACCTTTCTATGGTTTACCCCAGATGCTTCCCATTCCCTGGTTCATTCCACTGACAGCAAGCCTGACAGGTAAGCATTAGCTCCTCCAACCGTAACTCCTAAAACTGACATCAACATTTGTTTTAGGACCGAACAAATCAAAAGAATTAAGTTAACATAAAGTCAAGGGGATTATTGATCATTTTCAGTTCTGGAACTGAAGGAATAGTGGTTCCAACAATGTTGTATGGTTGCGAGGCGTGGGCTATGGATAGAGTTGTGCGCAGGAGGATGGATGTGCTGGAAATGAGATGTTTGAGGACAATGTGTGGTGTGAGGTGGTTTGATCGAGTGAGTAACGTAAGGGTAAGAGAGATGTGTGGAAATAAAAAGAGCGTGGTTGAGAGAGCAGAAGAGGGTGTTTCGAAGTGGTTTGGGCACACGGAGAGAATGAGTGAGGAAAGATTGACCAAGAGGATATATGTGTCAGAGGTGGAGGGAACGAGGAGAAGAGGGAGACCGAATTGGAGGTGGAAAGATGGAGTGAAAAAGATTTTGTGTGATCGGGGCCTGAACATGCAGGAGGGTGAAAGGAGGGCAAGGAATAGAGTGAATTGGAGCGATGTGGTATACCAGGGTTGACGTGGTGTCAGTGGATTTGAATCAAGGCATGTGAAGCGTCTGGGGTAAACCATGGAAAGCTGTGTAGGTGTGTATATTTGCATGTGTGGACGTATGTATATACATGTGTATGGGGGGGGGTTGGGCCATTTCTTTCGTCTGTTTCCTTGCGCTACCTCGCAAACGCGGGAGACAGCGACAAAGTATAATAAAAAAATACAAAAAAAAAATGTCCTCTTCATGGATAGGAAGTTCATCACTCACACCAGCTATAACTTTATCATCAACAATTCCAGTCTCGTGGCTAACAACGTAGTGGAACGGTCAGTCTTGCTCCCAACCTTCTAACTTTAGCCTCCTCCCCAGAGTACAACTGTGTGGTCCACTCTAGCAATTGCTTGAGGATTAGGCTCTACTTAGTTTGTGTCCTTTAGGATCATAATTCCCCTCAGTCATAAATGGTTTAAAACTAAGCATGCATTTTTAATTTCACTGTCCTAGGTCCCTCTTATCATTATGGATATTCTGAGGCTTCCCCAAGCAACAAATTAACCCAGCTGACTTTGAGTTTGTTTGTTTCTTCAGTCAAATTTGACCTTACCTGTTTCTCCACATCCATAACAACTAACCAGTGGCCTCTCCTGCAGACCCTCAGGTCTGTTAGAGTCTGACTGTGACCTAAGAACATTTATTTGTGGTTGGCCTTGCACCTAATCATCCACATATTCCTTATGATAACATTTTGAAACTTGTTGCTTTGAACACTTTGCTTGGTTTTGTTAACCTTTTTCATTAAACTGATTCAAATTGTTTGTATTCACCGTTTCATGTCTCTTCCCTGTACATTTCATATGCATTTGCTAATTGATCTGCTAAACATGAAGCCTCTTTCAGATCCTTAACTCTTTTCTTATTGCTTTCATACTTATCAGGATGTATTAAATTTTTGAAATGCTCCAGCAAAATAATTTGCCTCAAGCCTACCATGATTTTGACATCCTCTAGATTTACACAACCTGTCAAATTTCACTGCACACAATCTCACTAACTCTATGCAAGTCTGTTCAGTTAATTTCTTCAGACCTCAAAACCTTCTGTACAATTCTGGATCTACCTAAACAGTTTTTAACACAACCTTATTGACAATTCCATAATCAGCACATTCTCTTAATCGTATAAAAGCCTCTGAATTTTGTCCCAACTTTTTGAAGTGACTACTTTCTCAAGCTGATCAAAGAAATCCTCTGCCTTTTCCTCTATAAATTCTGGTAAATGACACTCTGGCATCTACATTAATAGCTTGCCAGAGATCATCCACCTGAGCATCACCCTCTTTTTCAACCTAACCTCTTTATCAGCCTTAATCTGCTTTTCTGCTTTCTAAACTAAAATTTTCATCTCAGCCTTTCTAACATAACACATTCACTTATGCCCATCTCTTTATCAGAGCTAACATTCATCACCCTTTCTTCATCTCCTAATACACTCAGATTTCAGCTCTTCCATCAAGTTTGCCTGTATTTCATTTTTAGTACCTGACCTTAAATGAATTTCATACATGTTTGCTATTTGGAATAACTCATCTTTAGTGCTCTGGTACAGATTATGCAAGTATGGGACTCCACAAACACATTAGCCCACACTTATTTCTTGGAATAAAATATTATTTTTTTTTTTTTATTATACTTTGTCGCTGTCTCCCGCGTTTGCGAGGTAGCGCAAGGAAACAGACGAAAGAAATGGCCCAACCCCCCCCATACACATGTATATACATACGTCCACACACGCAAATATACATACCTACACAGCTTTCCATGGTTTACCCCAGACGCTTCACATGCCTTGATTCAATCCACTGACAGCACGTCAACCCCGGTATACCACATCGCTCCAATTCACTCTATTCCTTGCCCTCCTTTCACCCTCCTGCATGTTCAGGCCCCGATCACACAAAATCTTTTTCACTCCATCTTTCCACCTCCAATTTGGTCTCCCTCTTCTCCTCGTTCCCTCCACCTCCGACACATATATCCTCTTGGTCAATCTTTCCTCACTCATTCTCTCCATGTGCCCAAACCACTTCAAAACACCCTCTTCTGCTCTCTCAACCACGCTCTTTTTATTTCCACACATCTCTCTTACCCTTACGTTACTCACTCGATCAAACCACCTCACACCACACATTGTCCTCAAACATCTCATTTCCAGCACATCCATCCTCCTGCGCACAACTCTATCCATAGCCCACGCCTCGCAACCATACAACATTGTTGGAACCACTATTCCTTCAAACATACCCATTTTTGCTTTCCGAGATAATGTTCTCAACTTCCACACATTCTTCAAGGCCCCCAGGATTTTCGCCCCCTCCCCCACCCTATGATCCACTTCCGCTTCCATGGTTCCATCCGCTGCCAGATCCACTCCCAGATATCTAAAACACTTCACTTCCTCCAGTTTTTCTCCATTCAAACTCACCTCCCAATTGACTTGACCCTCAACCCTACTGTACCTAATAACCTTGCTCTTATTCACATTTACTCTTAACTTTCTTCTTCCACACACTTTACCAAACTCAGTCACCAGCTTCTGCAGTTTCTCACATGAATCAGCCACCAGCGCTGTATCATCAGCGAACAACAACTGACTCACTTCCCAAGCTCTCTCATCCCCAACAGACTTCATACTTGCCCCTCTTTCCAAAACTCTTGCATTTACCTCCCTAACAACCCCATCCATAAACAAATTAAACAACCATGGAGACATCACACACCCCTGCCGCAAACCTACATTCACTGAGAACCAATCACTTTCCTCTCTTCCTACACGTACACATGCCTTACATCCTCGATAAAAACTTTTCACTGCTTCTAACAACTTTCCTCCTACACCATATATTCTTAATACCTTCCACAGAGCATCTCTATCAACTCTATCATATGCCTTCTCCAGATCCATAAATGCTACATACAAATCCATTTGCTTTTCTAAGTATTTCTCACATACATTCTTCAAAACATACACCTGATCCACACATCCTCTACCACTTCTGAAACCACACTGCTCTTCCCCAATCTGATGCTCTGTACATGCCTTCACCCTCTCAATCAATACCCTCCCATATAATTTATCAGGAATACTCAACAAACTTTTTTTTTTTTTTTTTTTTTTTTTTTTTATACTTTGTCGCTGTCTCCCGCGTTTGCGAGGTAGCGCAAGGAAACAGACGAAAGAAATGGCCCAACCCCCCCCCATACACATGTACATACACACGTCCACACACGCAAATATACATACCTACACAGCTTTCCATGGTTTACCCCAGACGCTTCACATGCCTTGATTCAATCCACTGACAGCACGTCAACCCCTGTATACCACATCGCTCCAATTCACTCTATTCCTTGCCCTCCTTTCACCCTCCTGCATGTTCAGGCCCCGATCACACAAAATCTTTTTCACTCCATCTTTCCACCTCCAATTTGGTCTCCCTCTTCTCCTCGTTCCCTCCACCTCCGACACATATATCCTCTTGGTCAATCTTTCCTCACTCATTCTCTCCATGTGCCCAAACCATTTCAAAACACCCTCTTCTGCTCTCTCAACCACGCTCTTTTTATTTCCACACATCTCTCTTACCCTTACGTTACTTACTCGATCAAACCACCTCACACCACACATTGTCCTCAAACATCTCATTTCCAGCACATCCATCCTCCTGCGCACAACTCTATCCATAGCCCACGCCTCGCAACCATACAACATTGTTGGAACCACTATTCCTTCAAACATACCCATTTTTGCTTATACCTCTGTAATTTGAGCACTCACTCTTATCCCCTTTGCCTTTGTACAATGGCACTATGCACGCATTCCGCCAATCCTCAGGCACCTCACCATGAGTCATACATACATTAAATAACCTTACCAACCAGTCAACAATAAATGTTTTGGTTAATACACAAGGCCATGTAGACGCTGCTGCCTCTAGGTAAAGTCCAAGAGTAATATCTCTAACATCAAATCCTCATCAAGATTTGTCACATCTCAATAGACATTTCGGTCAGGTTCACTGAAAATGCCCATTAAACAATCAACAAACAATATGTAAAATAATAGCAATATACAAATCATAATTCTGATACAAGACAGATACTATGGAGGACCTGTCATAAAGTATTCATTCTAATTTTATTTAAAATTCAGTCTAATATAAATGCTACTCTTTTTTTCCTTCTACAAACAATATCTCTACCTTTATCTTTCATTATAACCAGTAACTAAGGACCAATGACAAATAATAAAGCAAATACAACCTGATTAATACAGAGACAATGGCTGTGCGTATTTATCTCTAACTTGCAAGGAAGAAAGGGCAAATCTCCAACACTTTAGCTTCAGCTTCCAAAATCATCATACAAACATAAGCACTTGTTTATACAAAGAACTAATAATCTAATTTTTACGACATTTTTAAAGTAACTTATACAGTAATGTCAATGACAATAAAGATTTACATCATTCCCTATATTTTTTTTTTTTTTTTTTTTTTTATACTTTGTCGCTGTCTCCCGCGTTTGCGAGGTAGCGCAAGGAAACAGACGAAAGAAATGGCCCAACCCCCCCCCCCCATACACATGTACATACACACGTCCACACACGCAAATATACATACCTACACAGCTTTCCATGGTTTACCCCAGACGCTTCACATGCCTTGCTTCAATCCACTGACAGCACGTCAACCCTATATTTATAACAGAGAAAACAGTGGCATATGGATACTGTAGAAAAACTTTTTTTTGATATAAGAAAATACAATTCCCAGGCTATCTTAAAACTTGTCCTATTCAAATTAAGCCACAATGTTTGTTCATTTCCCCTCTCTTATAGGAATTATTTTGGTTTTTGATCCCAATAACTGACTGCTTATGTGCCCCCACTGTGAGCTAGACCTTGCAATAGTTGGCAAGCTGCTGCATCCCAGGATTACTGTGTGGTCGTTGGTTACTCAAGGGTCGTTTTGATAGCTGTGCTTTCCCTACACCTCAAAGCTTAGGAACTCTATACTCACTCACTGTTTCTAATAAGTATGATCTGACATAGGAACTCTGTGTTCACTCTTGTTTCCTAATAAGTATGATCTGACACATTTCAAAAGACAGGTTTTTCACTTCCTCCAAAATTGATACTTTCCCTTGTCTCTTCTTTCATTAACATCTTCATATTTCAATTAAGTTGTGGCCTGGTGAGAGAGAGAGAGAGAGAGAGAGAGAGAGAGAGAGAGAGAGAGAGAGAGAGAGAGAGAGAGAGAGAGAGAGAGAGAGAGAGAGAGAGAGAAATTCACTCATGAACAAGAAATTTCCAGTATGACACATGAGCCACCAGGATGACCCATTGCTCTTTAATCGAAAGTTTTCTGTATGACCCACCTCACTCATTGGGTTATGGTATCTTGTATGAAACTAATTCATGCTACCATTTTTATGTGGCAATTGTTTACAGACTGAGGAAGGGTTAGTGTTTTGTACTATAGATGGTAGGAAGGGTACTAAAACAGAAACTATAATGAGAAAATATATTTCCTTCAATCATCCAATTTCAGAAGAAGTAATAAAGAAAAATATAATCCTAACTTGGTTATTCAAACACAAATTAAGTGAACCAATAACCATTACCACAAGAGAGTATCATGCTCTGACATCAGAAATTTGTAAATATGGTGTGACCTATAGCAAGTCGGATACTGTAGCAGAAATAGTCAGACACCCAGACAGTTCTTACAATACCAAAGAAATATCAAAAGACACTGAAGTTCTTTTAAGATCCTGTAACAGGTTATGTGAAATGAACTCTCCACTGGAGTTGAGCTAATAACATGGTTTGCCAAAAGCTCACCATGTTTAAGAATGTTAATTTCTCCTCCTGAAAATACCACATGCAACAAACTTCCTGATGAGTTTGCACTGTTTTTAGCTTGGGATGAAAAGGGGTATTTTTCTGACAAAATCCAATACCAATAATATAAGCCAGGGTAAATCAAGAAAAAAAAAACAAGGGTTTCCTCCCTGTTCCCTCTACTTCTGACACATATATTCTCTTCATTAACCCCTCCTTACTCATTCTCTCCATATGTCCAAACCATCTCAGCACACCCTCTTCAGCTCTCTCAACCACAATTTTTAATTCCACACATCTCTCTTACCCTTTTATTACTTACTTGATCAAACCACCTCACACCACATATTGTCTGAACATTTCATTTCCAATACATCCACCCTCCTCTGCACAACCCACATATTATTGGAGTAATCAAATACTATGCCTGAAAGGAAGATAAGAGGACTACTTTTTGCACTACCTGGAAAAAAATGAACTTACTACACCAATTTGTATTTTGATTATTAAAGAAACTATTAGCACCCAGTTGATGTACAGTATTTAACAATCTGCTGTTAGGAGCTGATATATTTTTGGACCTTTTTTCAACAAATAACCTTGGTGGTTGAGACTGGCAATGAAGTCTCCAAAATCTCGAATGTGTATGTTTGCTTGACGAGCCAACTGCCTCATCTCATCAATGCTGAAAATGGATTTGTAGGTGCTGTCTGACATTCTCTGTAGAGTTGCCACGAATTTTTTCATCTGTAAAAAGTGATGATAGTTAGAATTGACAGGCAATGGTGCAACGAGACTAGAAAGTATATTACAGTAGTTTATTTTCAGCTAACATACAATTATATTATTCTAAAGGCAATGGTGCAATGAGACTAGAAACTATATTACAGTAGTTTATTTTCAGCTAATATACAATCATATTCTTTTTATACAAACATTTCATCCTGCAGATGAAAGGTATATACAGATAAAATTATTCTTTTAATGTTATTTGGTATACTGATATCCTGGTATCCTCTTAATGTAGTATCCTCAACAAACAATTCATCTACTCCCCCTTACACTATACCTCAACCACCTATTTATCCTTCCAACCAAAATCTAATATAACAAGGCTGCACACACAAATTAGAGCACTCAGAACAATCATTGGCTGCTTAGCAATCATAAACACACAAAACTATACTATGAAACAAAGTTTCTCTCAATACAATATAACATGATATGCTTAGTATTCAATTATTTGCGACAGCGCTACACCCTTCTCATCTGAAGCATGCCAAAACTAACATAACTCTTTACATTTCAGCAACCAATACTCAAGATCCAATCCTCAAAAACTTACAAGATACTAACAAAACTTTTTTTCATACATATTCAACATTTCCCGCATCAGTGAGGTAGCGTTAAGAACAGAGGACTGAGCCTTAGAGAGAAAATCCTCACTTGGCTTCCTTCTCGGTTCCCTCTTTTGGAAAAGTAAAAACTGGAGGGGAGGATTTCCAGCCCCACGCTCCCTCCCCTTTTAGTCGCTTTCTATGACACACAGGGAATACCTGGGAAGTATCCTTTCGATATTTATTTTGCTTTGTCGCTGTCTCCCACGTTTGTGAGGCAGCGCAAGGAAACAGATGAAAGAAATGGCCCAACCTACCCCCATACACATGTATATACATACACATCCACACATGCAAATATACATACCTATACATCTCAATATACACATATATATACACATACAGACATATACATATATACACATGTACATAATTCATACTGTCTGCCTTTATTTATTCCCATTGCCACCTCGCCACACATGGAATAACATCCTCCTCCCCCCTCATGTGTGCAAGGTAGCGCTAGGAAAAGACAACAAAGGCCCCATTCGTTCACACTCAGTCTCTAGCTGTCATGTAATAATGCCCGAAACCACAGCTCCCTTTCCACATCCAGGCCCCACAGAACTTTCCATGGTTTACCCTAGACGCTTCACATGGCCTGATTCAATCCATTGACAGCATGTCGACCCCGGTATACCACATCGATCCAATTCACTCTATTCCTTGCCGCCTTTCACCCTCCTGCATGTTCAGGCCCCAATCACTCAAAATCTTTTTCACTCCATCTTTCCACCTCCAATTTGGTCTCCCACTTCTCCTTGTTCCCTCCACCTCCCACACATATATCCTCTTTGTCAATCTTGCCTCACTCATTCTCTCCATGTGCCCAAACCATTTCAAAACACCCTCTTCTGCTCTCTCAACCACGCTCTTTTTATTTCCACACATCTCTCTTACCCTTACATTACTTACTCGATCAAACCACCTCTCACCACATATTGTCCTCAAACATCTCCTTTTCAGCACATCCACCCTCCTGTGCACAACTCTATCCATAGCCCACACCTAGCAACCATACAACATTGTTGGAACCACTATAAAACTATAAAAACATATTCACAACATTTTAATGACCCAACAAGCACTAAACAATCACCCTTCCAAGTCATTCTTATACACTTATACACTAATCAGCAAACCATAATCCCAAGCCACATACGAGTTATGCTTTCATCTATGATCTGAGTATGACCCAACCACAGAACACTAGGAAAACTGATCCTTCATGCCCACAATGAAAGTAATACAATGAAGATATTGCTCAACTGCCCCTGCACTTTTACCTACACAAAATACACAAGCATCACAAAACTTTATAACCTATGCTCCTGCCCAGTGGATGTGGCTGGCTTCCTGAGCACTGTGGAAGCCTAATCAAGATACTTGAGGTAGACGATAAGGTAAGTGAAATATCTTGTATTATAAAATAGCATTTTGTGCAAAAAATAAGTCCAATTACAAAGCACTTTCTGTTTGATACCCTTAAAAATAAGGGGAAAAAGACTTCTACCTACATCCAACAAACTTATGGCCTCTAGTCTCCAGCATCATGGGTTGCTAAGAATCTCTGGGTTCCCACCTGATGTTAGCAATGCTGGCCCCTTCCACGAACTTTCCCTCTCTAATAGCCCTGCCTCTTTTTCTGTTTACTATACAAGCGTTATTGGTCTTTCTAATAACCTCTCTGATGTTGAACACTCTTTCTTACATCTAACTACAATCTCCACTCACAAATCTGTTTCAAATGTTTCAAAGGTGGGGCCTGTGCTTATCCTAATATCAATACACCTGTGGCACACCTCAAGAACCATGAGTGCCCAAATTTTGATGCTAACTGGATCAAGGTCTATATCATAACTACCACTTTTTTTTTTGTTTCACCTGCTTTTCTCCTAATTCTACAAACTTTATAACTTCCTTTGACTATCTAAACTCCTGCCATGAGGCCGTGACATCCTTCTATCTGAAAGCCAAGATCCTATACCTACGGGATTTCAACGTTCAACATAGGGATGGCTGAACTACTCCTATTTTGAAGGGTGGATAGAAGCCTTCACCCTCTCCATTCTCAATGGCCTTTAGCAAATTATCACCCAACCTAACCATATTCCTGATTAAAGTGACTACTCTCCTAATCCTTCACACTTTAGCTACACAATCTCATCCCAGTGGTTCATCTGACCACCCTCATAAATGTATATATTTCAAGAGTCCTTCCCCCTCCAGCAACCCCTTATGAATGTAAATATTGGCACCTAAACAAAGCTGACAGGAATACCTACCAAATTTCTTTTCTGATTTTCTTGGTATATTACTCTTATGTGGTGATGCTTCTGTCTATGCCAAATGCAGAGCAGAGGTTACTGTTGTAAGAAAGAAAGCACTTATTCCCACTTCCTTCAAAATGACCACTTCTTCCAATCCATGATTCAATTGTTCCTGTTCTTAGATCATTCAGGAAAGGTATTAGGCTTGGGAAAACTCTCCTTCCTCCGTCATCAGCGAGGCAAAGTGTTCCTTTATTCAAAGTCACTCCTCTTCATGCACTGATAAGTCTTTCTGATCTTTAGTTATGGGTGTCAATAAGAACTCCTGTCACTTTTCCATTCTGATGGCACTATATCCTTCTCCTCTATAGACAAAGCAACTCTCTTTGGTTCTTGTTTCTCCTCTAATTCTAACTCTACCCTGATGTTCCTCTGAACTAATCCTATGCCCCAATCTGTAATCTCTTTTTGAAGTCTGAAAGGGTTTCTCTCTCTCTCTCTCTCTCTCTCTCTCTCTCTCTACACAAGCAAAGCTAATGGACCTGATGGCATCCATCCCCTTGTACTGAAAGAGTGTCTCATAACTCGCATTAGTGCTTGCTTATCTGTTCCGTTTTTATTCAAAAAGAAAAAAGTTTCCCTTCTCCTTGGAAGCATGCATTGGTAAATTCCATCCCAGGAAGACTGTCTGTTCTAACCCCTCTAACTATCATCATGTTGCTTTGACATCTACTACTTCTAAAGTCTTCAAATCCCTCTTCTATTCCCATGTCCTCAAACATCTTGATATCACAATCTCCTCTCTAATCACCAATATGCTTTCATAAAGCAAGATCTTGTGGTATTTTTTTCCTATCTCACTAAAGTCTGGTCATCAACCCTGAGATATCTTTTGGAATCCTTTGTGGTTACCCTTAATATATCCAAAGCTTTTGACAGATTATGGCATTGTGGTCTCATCTCTAGCATCTCTTACGATTCCCTCCCTCACTTTGCTCCCTCTTATCTAGTTTTCTCTCTGGCTGATCTATCTCTGTGGCTGTTGATGGATGAGCCTCTCCCCATTTCCATCAAAAGCTGGTACCACCAAGGTTCTGTCCTTCAACACGTTTTTCCTTATCAACAACATCCTTTTTTCCACAAATAACTAAATGTACTCATATGATGACGACTAAACACTACATTTCTCCACTTCCATCAAATCTACTACTTCTTTTCTCATTTGCTCTATATCTTATCTCAAAACAACTTCCTCAATAAACTCAGACTTGGACATGATATCTTAGAAGGGTAGACAAAATCTGGTTAAGTTTAATGCCTCCAAGACCCAGCTTCTAAACATCTCACTACCAAAAATTCCTCACAACCTTCCACTCTCCTTTGACATATCTGTAATTCCACCTCTTGATTCAGAGATCATACTTGGTATTCTTCCACCTCTTGACTCAGAGATCATACTTGGTATTCACACATCTTATCATGTTATGGATTTGCTAAGTCAGCCTCTAAGAACCTGGGAAGTCCTGTTTGAATAAAATTTCTTTTCTATTTTACAGATGCTACTTTAATACAAAGGATAGATTCATCCTTGTATGAAGTACTGTTCTCACATCTGTAGTAGTTCTAGCTCTGTATCCTTACTTGACAAAGTTGAGTCAAAAGTGATCTGACTTATCAACTCTCCTAAGCTGACTTCAAAACTTGACCCACTTGCCCAACACTGCAATGTTGGTTAACTAGCTGCTTGTGTGCACCAACTATTAGTTAGACCATGCAGTACTCAGCAAGCTGCTGCATCATATGATTAATTTGTGGCTATTGTCAGAGGCTGGAAACCCTTCCCTTCTTTTCTTTCAATTTCTAAAATATGAATCAGAAGAATAAACCAAGCAAGGAATGCTCACCTTTCTTGAAGGCTCAGGCTAGGGTGATCGTAAGTACTGTGGAAGTAACAGATATGGAAGGAAAATAAGGTTTGTTTGAGGAAATGAACCTGGGTGATCTAGCTTTGAGTGAAACAAAAGTTCAAGGGCAAGGGGAAGAATGGATGGAAATGGCTTAAGGGTTAAGTATGAGCTTACTGTGAGAGCAAAAGCTAAAAAACAGATAGCACTACCGCTGAAGGATGAGTTGTGATAATGCATGAAGTGCATGGAAGTGTGCTCCAGATAGATCTGGGTAAAAATGAAAGTGGATTATGGAAGATGTATACTTATCATACCTTATGCATCTGGCTACATGATGAATGATAGAGCAGCTGAGTGAAAGTGTCAGCAGATTTCATGCAAGAACTTTTAGGCTTGCAAATTTTAAAGATCTCTGCATTGCTCTTGACATGCAAACTGGGATGATATTGCAAATGAAAGTAATATGGACACAACTAGGGAGAGCTTCTCTAAAACATTCAAAGCAGAGGAGGGAACATTTGAGCCACAAGTATTAGACAGTCTTATTCCAATCTGAAGCCAAAATGGTGAAATGATGACATGAAGACATGTCTGTTGTCTTAGAAAGCAGCATATTTGAAGCTCTAATAATAACCTAACTTGACAGAGCAAATTATTTGTCTGCTTCGAGAAACTAAGAGATTTATATGTTATATAGGAAGCGTAAGTATAAAGCATATATTGCTGAAAATAACAAAAGATACCAAAAGGAATTCTAGGGTATGTTAGAGGCAAGGGAGTCATTGCCCAGTCAACTGGTCCATTAATAACTAAAATTGGTGTTTTGGCTCATGACAAAAAAAAGACATGGCAAAGACTTTAAAAGATTTTTTTCGCATCTGTTTTAACATTTGAGGAATCCTTTATAAATATTTCATTTACTCTATACTGAATTACACCTCACCTGCTTGGTCTTCAATCCTATCAAAAGCAAACTTAGCAAAGCTGCAAACCACACAGAACAGAGCACTCAGAACAATCACTGGCTGCCAAGCAACCACAAATGCTTAACACCTACAAAAAAAATATTCTCCCAGTACATTCCCTTCTCATTATGTTCAACACTCACTTCTTTGCAACAGCATTAGACCCTTCCCATCCACATCAATAACCACTAACACTCGAAGTACAGATAAAAAGCTGACCCCTACTTTACACTCCAACTACCTATACACAGATCCCCTATCCCCCCCCCCCCCAAAAAAAAAGATAACCTGACAAACACTATACAGCCACCCTCTCAACTCAGCCTTGAACACCATCCCACCATTTGAAACCAGACTTCCAAGACTTGAGTTACAATACTTCATATATGTTTTGGACATCCATCCATCCCTGTAACACTACTAACACAATTTCAAATATTTCAAGATCTTTCATGCTCATAATGCAACTACCACAGAATACACTAAACACTTACTGCTTAACTGCCCCAATCTTGTCTCACACAGACACGCATAGCATCACAATACTTTATGACCTGTGGTTCCTCCAGTTAGATGTGGGTAGCTTCCAGGACAAGGAAGAGGAGTAGAAGGAGCAACACAAAAATAAAACTCTCTCCCCACAACGCACAGTAATTAGTAAAAAATTATCTACAAACCTTTTATCAAGAGAAAATGATAAGGTTACAGGGCCTTCCAGTCTTTGAGGATAGAGACAAAATGATTGTTCATAAATTAGTACCTAACTTACTTGTGCTCTGTTACTAGATCCTGAACCATGCTGAGATCTCTGGAAATCAAGGAGGCCAAATTCATCTGAAAACGTGTCCATCATTGAGAAGCGCATTACCTCCACAACATCCCGCGCGTCACCTTCACTGGCCTCTTCACGTAGTTCACATCGGGCTCGTGCCTAAGTGGATCAAGATGGTTTAAATATCACCATTTCATCAAACTGTTTAAAATTGTGATCATCATTGAAAGAATTTTCAACCATTTCATAAAATCTAATGTTTCTGATAAGACTGGCAGTATGATAAAATCCACCCAGACAGGGTGGGTTGCCCTTATTATAGCAAAGAAATGGTTTTTTCAAACATTCTCAACAGGTTGTGAAAAAGAAATACCAACAAAAAAGCTGAGTGGACTGCATCTTTTCGAAGGAAAATATCCAGGTTGTAACATCTTAAGGGAAAAATCCAAAGGGCATTTTATGTATGATGATGAAGATGACTATCTTAATTTACAACGAAGTAAAATGAACTTAATTCAACAAGGCATAGCAATGAAATGTAACCTATGTGAAAAAAGCCAAAAAAGTTCATTTGTGTTGCAAATAATATTTCAGTTTCATATAAAAATGGAAAGGAAAGTGGCTTGACTCATTCTAAACTTGGCACCTTTAAAAGAGCCACAATACAATCCATATAAAAAATTCTCATTCATAATTTACTATTTATAGTTATCCCTTCTTATGCTTCATCACTCATGTTTTGTAATTCATTTGCATCTCATGTAAAATTTTGTTTACAGTTGCAGTGAATCAATATATCACATATATAATGGTTGGGGAGAGTAATATACAAGTTGCACTCCTCTCACCCAGGTAGATGGACTACTGGCATTCTGTCCTCAAACATACAATCCTTCCTTGACAACAATTTCTTCACATAACTCATTCTCCATAACTCTAAAGTTTCCTATGGTTAGCACTATGCACTATCTTTGCCTTTTGGCAACATGGTAGGAGCAATAGACAGAAGTACTTGGTTGGAACATTTAGGCAGGAGCATCAAGTGGTGCGGCAGTTAGCAATCCTGACCGTGACACACTCATGAGCTGCCCATGGTTGAGCATATAGGTTAGAATCCTGGTTGTGGCAGTTCATCCAGAGTCAACCCAGTTGTTCATCCACCCCAAGGGGTTGGCCAATAAAATGGGCATCTACCTTAGTCAAAGGTATATCTATTCTCTTATCATTATTCATTTTATTTATTACACTATACTGACATTTCCTGCTTCAGCAAGGTAACACCAGGAAACACATGCTTATGCTTCATCACTCATGTTTTGTAATTCATTTGCATCTCATGTAAAATTTTGTTTACAGTTGCAGTGAATCAATATATCACATATATAATGGTTGGGGAGAGTAATATACAAGTTGCACTCCTCTCACCCAGGTAGAAGGACTACCGGCATTCTGTCCTCAAACTTACAATCCTTCCTTGACAACAATTTCTTCACATAACTCATTCTCCATAACTCTAAAGTTTCCTATGGTTAGCACTATGCACTATCTTTGCCTTTTGGCAACATGGTAGGAGCAATAGACAGAAGTACTTAGTTGGAACATTTAGGCAGGAGCATCAAGTGGTGCGGCAGTTAGCGATCCTGACCATGACACACTCATGAGCTGCCCATGGTTGAGCACATAGGTTAGAATCCTGATTGTGGCAGTTCATCCAGAGTCAACCCAGTTGTTCATCCACCCCAAGGGGTTGGCCAATAAAATGGGGATCTACCTTAGTCAAAGGTATATCTAATCTCTTATCATTATTCATTTTATTTATTTATTACACTATACTGACATTTCCTGCTTCAGCAAGGTAACACCAGGAAACACATGAAGAATGGCCCATCCACATAGATACACACATATATACATAAACGCCCTTATACTCACCTATAAAGACATATACATATCAATATATATATGTGAGGATGTGTGGATCAGGTGTTTGCTTTGAAGAATGTATGTGAGAAATACTTAGAAAAGCAAATAGATTTGTATGTAGCATTTATGGATCTGGAGAAGGCATATGATAGAGTTGATAGAGATGCTCTGTGGAAGGTATTAAGAATATATGGCGTGGGAGGCAAGTTGTTAGAAGCAGTGAAAAGTTTTTATCGAGGATGTAAGGCATGTGTACGTGTAGGAAGAGAGGAAAGTGATTGGTTATCAGTGAATGTAGGTTTGCGGCAGGGGTGTGTGATGTCTCCATGGTTGTTTAATTTGTTTATGGATGGGGTTGTTAGGGAGGTGAATGCAAGAGTTTTGGAAAGAGGGGCAAGTATGAAGTCTGTTGGGGATGAGAGAGCTTGGGAAGTGAGTCAGTTGTTCGCTGATGATACAGCACTGGTGGCTGATTCATGTGAGAAACTGCAGAAGCTGGTGACTGAGTTTGGTAAAGTGTGTGAAAGAAGAAAGTTAAGAGTAAATGTGAATAAGAGCAAGGTTATTAGGTACAGTAGGGTTGAGGGTCAAGTCAATTGGGAGGTAAGTTTGAATGGAGAAAAACTGGAGGAAGTAAAGTGTTTTAGACATCTGGGAGTGGATGTGGCAGCAGATGGAACCATGGAAGCGGAAGTGGATCATAGGGTGGGGGAGGGGGCGAAAATTCTGGGAGCCTTGAAGAATGTGTGGAAGTCAAGAACATTATCTCGGAAAGCAAAAATGGGTATGTTTGAAGGAATAGTGGTTCCAACAATGTTGTATGGTTGCGAGGCGTGGGCTATGGATAGAGTTGTGCGCAGGAGGATGGATGTGCTGGAAATAAGATGTTTGAGGACAATGTGTGGTGCGAGGTGGTTTGATCGAGTAAGTAACGTAAGGGTAAGAGAGATGTGTGGAAATAAAAAGAGCATGGCTGAGAGAGCAGAAGAGGGTGTTTTGAAATGGTTTGGGCATATGGAGAGAATGAGTGAGGAAAGATTGACCAAGAGGATATATGTGTGGAGGGAACGAGAAGTGGGAGACCAAATTGGAGGTGGAAAGATGGAGTGAAAAAGATTTTGTGTGATTGAGGCCTGAACATGCAGGAGGGTGAAAGGAGGGCAAGGAATAGAGTGAATTGGTTCGATGTGGTATACCGGGGTTGACGTGCTGTCAGTGGATTGAATCAGGGCATGCGAAGAGTCTGGGGTAAACCATGGAAAGCTGTGTAGGTATGTATATGTGCGTGTGTGGACGTATGTATATACATGTGTATGGGGGTGGGTTGGGCCATTTCTTTCGTCTGTTTCCTTGCGCTACCTCGCAAACGCTGGAGACAGCAACAAAGCAAAAAAAAAAAAAAAAAAAAAAATATCCCTGGGGATAGGGGAGAAAGAATACTTCCCACGTATTCCCTGCGTGTCGTAGAAGGAGACTAAAAGGGGAGGGAGCGTGGGGCTGGAAATCCTCCCCTCTCTTTTTTCTTTTAATTTTCCAAAAGAAGGAACAGAGAAGGGGGCCAGGTGAGGATATTCCCTCAAAGGCCCAATCCTCTGTTCTTAATGCTACCTCGCTAATGCGAGAAATGGCAAATAGTTTGAAAGAAAGAAAAGATATATTATATATATATATATATATATATATATATATATATATATATATATATATTATATATATTATTATTATACTTTGTCGCTGTCTCCTGCGTTTGCGAGGTAGTGCAAGGAAACAGACGAAAGAAATGGCCCAACCCCCCCCCATACAAATGTATATACATACGTCCACACACGCAAATATACATACCTACACAGCTTTCCATGGTTTACCCCAGACGCTTCAAATGCCTTGATTCAATCCACTGACAGCACATCAACCCCGGTATACCACATCGCTCCAATTCACTCTATTCCTTGCCCTCCTTTCACCCTCCTGCATGTTCAGGCCCCGATCACACAAAATCTTTTTCACTCCATCTTTCCACCTCCAATTTGGTCTCCCTCTTCTCCTCGTTCCCTCCACCTCCGACACATGCATCCTCTTGGTCAATCTTTCCTCACTCATTCTCTCCATGTGCCCAAACCGCTTCAAAACACCCTCTTCTGCTCTCTCAACCACGCTCTTTTTATTTCCACACATCTCTCTTACCCTTACGTTACTCACTCGATCAAACCACCTCACACCACACATCGTCCTCAAACATCTCATTTCCAGCACATCCATCCTCCTGCGCACAACTCTATCCATAGCCCACGCCTCGCAACCATACAACATTGTTGGAACCACTATTCCTTCAAACATACCCATTTTTGCTTTCCGAGATAATGTTCTCGACTTCCACACATTCTTCAAGGCCCCCAGAATTTTCGCCCCCTCCCCCACCCTATGATCCACTTCCGCTTCCATGGTTCCATCCGCTGCCAGATCCACTCCCAGATATCTAAAACACTTCACTTCCTCCAGTTTTTCTCCATTCAAACTCACCTCCCAATTGACTTGACCCTCAACCCTACTGTACCTAATAACCTTGCTCTTATTCACATTTACTCTTAACTTTCTTCTTCCACACACTTTACCAAACTCAGTCACCAGCTTCTGCAGTTTCTCACATGAATCAGCCACCAGCGCTGTATCATCAGCGAACAACAACTGACTCACATCCCAAGCTCTCTCATCCCCAACAGACTTCATACTTGCCCCTCTTTCCAAAACTCTTGCATTTACCTCCCTAACAACCCCATCCATAAACAAATTAAACAACCATGGAGACATCACACACCCCTGTCGCAAACCTACATTCACTGATAACCAATCACTTTCCTCTCTTCCTACACGTACACATGCCTTACATCCTCGATAAAAACTTTTCACTGCTTCTAACAACTTTCCTCCCACACCATATATTCTTAATACCTTCCACAGAGCATCTCTATCAACTCTATCATATGCCTTCTCCAGATCCATAAATGCTACATACAAATCCATTTGCTTTTCTAAGTATTTCTCACATACATTCTTCAAAGCAAACACCTGATCCACACATCCTCTACCACTTCTGAAACCACACTGCTCTTCCCCAATCTGATGCTCTGTACATGCCTTCACCCTCTCAATCAATACCCTCCCATATAATTTACCAGGAATACTCAACAAACTTATACCTCTGTAATTTGAGCACTCACTCTTATCCCCTTTGCCTTTGTACAATGGCACTATGCGCGCATTCCGCCAATCCTCAGGCACTTCACCATGAGTCATACATACATTAAATAACCTTACCAACCAGTCAACAATACAGTCACCCCCTTTTTTAGTAAATTCCACTGCAATACCATCCAAACCTACTGCCTTGCCGGCTTTCATCTTCCGCAAAGCTTTCACTACCTCTTCTCTGTTTACCAAATCATTTTCCCTAACCCTCTCACTTTGCACCCCACCTCGACCAAAACACCCTATATCTGCCACTCTATCATCAAACACATTCAACAAACCTTCAAAATACTCACTCCATCTCCTTCTCACATCACCACTACTTGTTATCACCTCCCCATTTGCGCCCTTCACTGAAGTTCCCATTTGCTCCCTTGTCTTACGCACTTTATTTACCTCCTTCCAGAACATCTTTTTATTCTCCCTAAAATTTAATGATACTCTCTCACCCCAACTCTCATTTGCCCTTTTTTTCACCTCTTGCACCTTTCTCTTGACCTCCTGTCTCTTTCTTTTATACATCTCCCACTCAATTGCATTTTTTCCCTGCAAAAATCGTCCAAATGCCTCTCTCTTTTCTTTCACTAATACTCTTACTTCTTCATCCCACCACTCACTACCCTTTCTAATCAACCCACCTCCCACTCTTCTCACGCCACAAGCATCTTTTGCGCAATCCATCACTGATTCCCTAAATACATCCCATTCCTCCCCCACTCCCCTTACTTCCATTGTTCTCACCTTTTTCCATTCTCTACTCAGTCTCTCCTGGTACTTCCTCACACAGGTCTCCTTCCCAAGCTCACTTACTCTCACCACCCTCTTCACCCCAACATTCACTCTTCTTTTCTGAAAACCCATACAAATCTTCACCTTAGCCTCCACAAGATAATGATCAGACATCCCTCCAGTTGCACCTCTCAGCACATTAACATCCAAAAGTCTCTCTTTCGCACGCCTGTCAATTAACACGTAATCCAATAACGCTCTCTGGCCATATATATATATATATACATATATATATATATATATACAACATAGAGGGAATATCCAGTAAATCAACTCCGTGGCGTGTTTAGCGAATATGGATTTTGGCTTGCTGGTGGTGCATCAGCAGCCGACGGCCATGATATCCACAAACAGACATACAGACATAACTAGCACAGGGGCCTCGGGGACTGAGGAGAAAGTATCACAAACAGGTTTACACAGAAATTAACACCTACACTCATATACAGTGAAGACAGCAAAAAATGTCTATAAAGTGTATGTTAGAAAAAATAGAAAAACAAAGAGGTTTAATAAAAGTGATATAAAAAAGTTCAACCTGCTTTGTTTTTACTTATTTTCTAATAAGATTTTCTGTATATACACACACACACACACACATATATATATATATATATATATATATATATATATATATATATATATATATATATATATATATATGTTAATGTGCTGAGAGGTGCAACTGGAGGGATGTCTGATCATTATCTTGTGGAGGCTAAGGTGAAGATTAGTATGGGTTTTCAGAAAAGAGGAGTGAATGTTGGGGTGAAGAAGGTGGTGAGAGTAAGTGAGCTTGGGAAGGAGACCTGTGTGGGGAAGTACCAGGAGAGACTGTGTACAGAATGGAAAAAGGTGAGAACAATGGAAGTAAGGGGAGTGGGGGATGAATGGGATGTATTTAGGGAATCAGTGATGGATTGCGCAAAAGATGCTTGTGGCATGAGAAGAGTGGGAGGTGGGCTGTTTAGAAAGGGTAGTGAGTGGTGGGATGAAGAAGTAAGAGTATTAGTGAAAGAGAAGAGAGAGGCATTTGGACGATTTTTGCAGGGAAAAAATGCATTTGAGTGGGAGAAGTATAAAAGAAAGAGACAGGAGGTCAAGAGAAAGGTGCAAGAGGTGAAAAAAAGGGCAAATGAGAGTTGGGGTGAGAGACTATCAGTAAATTTTAGGGAGAATAAAAAGATGTTCTGGAAGGAGGTAAATAGGGTGCGTAAGACAAGGGAGCAAATGGGAACTTCAGTGAAGGGCGTAAATGGGGAGGTGATAACAAGTAGCGGTGATGTGAGAAGGAGATGGAATGAGTATTTTGAAGGTTTGTTGAATGTGTCTGATGACAGAGTGGCAGATATAGGGTGTTTTGGTCGAGGTGGTGTGCAAAGTGAGAGGGTTAGGGAAAATGATTTGGTAAACAGAGAAGAGGTAGTAAAAGCTTTGCGGAAGATGAAAGCCGGCAAGGCAGCAGGTTTGGATGGCATTGCAGTGGAATTTATTAAGAAAGGGGGTGACTGTATTGTTGACTGGTTGGTAAGGTTATTTAATGTATGTATGACTCATGGTGAGGTGCCTGAGGATTGGCGGAATGCGTGCATAGTGCCATTGTACAAAGGCAAAGGGGATAAAAGTGAGTGCTCAAATTACAGAGGTATAAGTTTGTTGAGTATTCCTGGTAAATTATATGGGAGGGTATTGATTGAGAGGGTGAAGGCATGTACAGAGCATCAGATTGGGGAAGAGCAGTGCGGTTTCAGAAGTGGTAGAGGATGTGTGGATCAGGTGTTTGCTTTGAAGAATGTATGTGAGAAATACTTAGAAAAGCAAATGGATTTGTATGTAGCATTTATGGATCTGGAGAAGGCATATGATAGAGTTGATAGAGATGCTCTGTGGAAGGTATTAAGAATATATGGTGTGGGAGGCAAGTTGTTAGAAGCAGTGAAAAGTTTTTATCGAGGATGTAAGGCATGTGTACGTGTAGGAAGAGAGGAAAGTGATTGGTTCTCAGTGAATGTAGGTTTGCGGCAGGGGTGTGTGATGTCTCCATGGTTGTTTAATTTGTTTATGGATGGGGTTGTTAGGGAGGTAAATGCAAGAGTCCTGGAAAGAGGGGCAAGTATGAAGTCTGTTGGGGATGAGAGAGCTTGGGAAGTGAGTCAGTTGTTGTTCGCTGATGATACAGCGCTGGTGGCTGATTCATGTGAGAAACTGCAGAAGCTGGTGACTGAGTTTGGTAAAGTGTGTGGAAGAAGAAAGTTGAGAGTAAATGTGAATAAGAGCAAGGTTATTAGGTACAGTAGGGGTGAGGGTCAAGTCAATTGGGAGGTGAGTTTGAATGGAGAAAAACTGGAGGAAGTGAAGTGTTTTAGATATCTGGGAGTGGATCTGTCAGCGGATGGAACCATGGAAGCGGAAGTGGATCATAGGGTGGGGGAGGGGGCGAAAATTTTGGGAGCCTTGAAAAATGTGTGGAAGTCGAGAACATTATCTCGGAAAGCAAAAATGGGTATGTTTGAGGGAATAGTGGTTCCAACAATGTTGTATGGTTGCGAGGCGTGGGCTATGGATAGAGATGTGCGCAGGAGGATGGATGTGCTGGAAATGAGATGTTTGAGGACAATGTGTGGTGTGAGGTGGTTTGATCGAGTAAGTAACGTAAGGGTAAGAGAGAGGTGTGGAAATAAAAAGAGCGTGGTTGAGAGAGCAGAAGAGGGTGTTTTGAAATGGTTTGGGCACATGGAGAGAATGAGTGAGGAGAGATTGACCAAGAGGATATATGTGTCGGAGGTGGAGGGAACGAGGAGAAGAGGGAGACCAAATTGGAGGTGGAAAGATGGAGTGAAAAAGATTTTGTGTGATCGGGGCCTGAACATGCAGGAGGGTGAAAGGAGGGCAAGAAATAGAGTGAATTGGAGTCATGTGGTATACAGGGGTTGACGTGCTGTCAGTGGATTGAAGCAAGGCATGTGAAGCGTCTGGGGTAAACCATGGAAAGCTGTGTAGGTATGTATATTTGCGTGTGTGGACGTGTGTATGTACATGTGTATGGGGGGGGGGGGGTTGGGCCATTTCTTTCGTCTGTTTCCTTGCGCTACCTCGCAAACGCGGGAGACAGCGACAAAGTATAAAAAAAAAAAAAAAAAAAAATATATATATATATATATATAGATGGCGACTAGAGGGGACGGGAGCGGGGGGCCAGAAATCCTCCCCTCCTCGTATTTTTAACTTTCTAAAAAAAAATGGGAAACAGAAGGAGTCACGGGGGGAGTGCTCATCCTCCTTGTAGACTCAGTTTGGGGTGTCTAAATGTGTGTGGATGTAACCAAGATGTGAAAAAAAGGAGAGATAGTATGTTTGAGGAAAGGAACCTGGATGTTTTGGCTCTGAGTGAAACGAAGCTCAAGGGTAAAGGGGGAGAATGGGTTGGGAATGTCTTGGGAGTAAAGTCAGGGGTTAGTGAGAGGACAAGAGCAAGGGAAGGAGTAGCACTACTCCTGAAACAGGAGTTGTGGGAGTATGTGATGGAATGTAAGAAAGTAAATTTTCGATTAATATGGGTAACACTGAAAGTTGATGGAGAGAGATGGGTGATTATTGGTGCATATGCACCTGGGCATGAGAAGAAAGATCATGAGAAGCAAGTGTTTTGGGAGCAGCTGAATGAGTGTGTTAGTGGTTTTGATGCACGAGATCGGGTTATAGTGATGGGTGATTTGAATGAAAAGGTGAGTAATGTGGCAGTTGAGGGAATAATTGGTATACATGAGGTGTTCAGTGTTGTAAAAGGAAATGGTGAAGAGCTTGTAGATTTATGTGCTGAAAAAGGACTGGTGATTGGGAATACCTGGTTTAAAAAGCGAGATATACATAAGTATACGTATGTAAGTAGGAGAGATGGCCAGAGAGCGTTATTGGATTACGTGTTAATTGACAGGCGCGCGAAAGAGAGACTTTTGGATATAAATGTGCTGAGAGGTGCAACTGGAGGGATGTCTGATCATTATCTTGTGGAGGCTAAGGTGAAGATTTGTATGGGTTTTCAGAAAAGAAGAGTAAATGTCAGGGTGAAGAGGGTGGTGAGAGTATGTGAGCTTGGGAAGGAGACTTGTGTGAGGAAGTACCAGGAGAGACTGAGTACAGAATGGAAAAAGGTGAGAACAATGGAAGTAAGGGGAGTGGGGGAGGAACGGGATGTATTTAGGGAAGCAGTGATGGATTGCGCAAAAGATGCTTGTGGCATCAGAAGAGTGGGAGGTGGGTTGATTAGAAAGGGTAGTGAGTGGTGGGATGAAGAAGTAAGATTATTAGTGAAAGAGAAGAGAGAGGCATTTGGATGATTTTTGCAGGGAAAAAATGCAATTGAGTGGGAGATGTATAAAAGAAAGAGACAGGAGGTCAAGAGAAAGGTGCAAGAGGTGAAAAACTGGGCAAATGAGAGTTGGGGTGAGAGAGTATCATTAAATTTTAGGGAGAATAAAAAGATGTTCTGGAAGGAGGTAAATAAAGTGCGTAAGACAAGGGAGCAAATGGGAACTTCAGTAAATGGTGCTAACGGGGAGGTGATAACAAGTAGTGGTGATGTGAGAAGGAGATGGAGTGAGTATTTTGAAGGTTTGTTGAATGTGTTTGATGATAGAGTGGCAGATATAGGGTGTCTTGGTCGAGGTGGTGTGCAAAGTGAGAGGGTTGGGGAAAATGATTTGGTAAAGAGAGAGGAGGCAGTAAAAGCTTTGCGGAAGATGAAAGCCGGCAAGGCAGCAGGTTTAGATGGTATTGCAGTGGAATTTATTAAAAAAGGGGATGACTGTATTGTTGACTGGTTGGTAAGGTTATTTAATGTATGTATGACTCATGGTGAGGTGCCTGAGGATTGGTGGAATGCGTGCATAGTGCCATTGTACAAAGGCAAAGGGGATAAGAGTGAGTGCTCAAATTACAGAGGTATAAGTTTGTTAAGTATTCCTGGTAAATTATATGGGAGGGTATTGGTTGAGAGGGTGAAGGCATGTAGAGAGCATCAGATTGGGGAAGAGCAGTGAGGTTTCAGAAGTGGTAGAGGATGTGTGGATCAGGTGTTTGCTTTGAAGAATGTATGTGAGAAATACTTAGAAAAGCAAATGGATTTGTATGTAGCATTTATGGATCTGGAGAAGGCATATGATAGAGTTGATAGAGATGCTCTGTGGAAGGTATTAAGAATATATGGTGTGGGTGGCAAGTTGTTGGAAGCAGTGAAAAGTTTTTATCGAGGATGAAAGGCATGTGTACGTGTAGGAAGAGAGGAAAGTGATTGGTTCTCAGTGAATGTAGGTTTGTGGCAGGTTTGTGTGATGTGTCCATGCTTGTTTAATTTGTTTATTGATGGGGTTGTTAGGGAGGTGAATACAAGAGTTTTGGAAAGAGGGGCAAGAATGAAGTCTATTGTGGATGAGAGAGCTTGGGAAGTGAGTCAGTTGTTGTTCGCTGATGATACAGCGCTGGTGGCTGACTCATGTGAGAAACTGCAGAAGCTGGTGACTGAGTTTGGTAAAGTGTGTGAAAGAAGAAAGTTAAGAGTAAATGTAAATAAGAGCAAGGTTATTAGGTACAGTAGGGTTGAGGGTTAAGTCAATTGGGAGGTAAGTTTGAATGGAGAAAAACTGGAGGAAGTAAAGTGTTTTAGATATCTGGGAGTGGATCTGGCAGCGGATGGAACCATGGAAGCGGAAGTGAATCATAGGGTGGGGGAGGGGGCGAAAATTTTGGGAGCCTTGAAGAATGTGGGGAAGTCGAGAACATTATCTCGGAAAGCAAAAATGGGTATGTTTGAAGGAATAGTGGTTCCAACAATGTTGTATGGTTGCGAGGCGTGGGCTATGGATAGAGTTGTGCGTAGGAGGGTGGATGTGCTGGAAATGAGATGTTTGAGGACAATGTGTGGTGTAAGGTGGTTTGATCGAGTAAGTAATGTAAGGGTAAGAGAGATATGTGGAAATAAAAAGAGCGTGGTTGAGAGAGCAGAAGAGGGTGTTTTGAAATGGTTTGGACACATGGAGATAATGAGTGAGAAAAGATTGACCAAGAGGATATATGTGTTGGAGGTGGAGGGAACGAGGAGAAGTGGGAGACCAAATTGGAGGTGGAAAGATGGAGTGAAAGAGATTTTGAGTGATCGGGACCTGAACATGCAGGAGGGTAAAAGGCGGGCAAGGAATAGAGTGAACTGGATCGATGTGATACACCGGGGTTGACGTGCTGTCAGTGGATTGAATCAGGGCATGTGAAGCGTCTGGGGTAAACCATGGAAAGCTGTGTAGGTATGTATATTTGCGTGTGTGGACGTATGTATATACATGTGTATGGGGGGGGGTTGGGCCATTTCTTTCGTCTGTTTCCTTGCGCTCCCTCGCAAACGCGGGAGACAGCGACAAAGTATAAAAAAAGAAAAAAAATATATATATATATATATATATATATATATATATATATATATATATATATAATTTTATTTATATATTTATTCATTTTGCTTTGTCGCTGTCTCCCGCGTTTGCGAGGTAGCGCAAAGAAACAGATGAAAGAAATGGCCCAACCCACCCCCATACACATGTATATACATACACGTCCACACACGCAAATATACATACCTATACATCTCAATGTACACATATATATACACACACAGACATATACATATATACACATGTACATAATTCATACTGTCTGCCTTTATTTATTCCCATCGCCACCTCGCCACACATGGACTAACATCCCCCTTCCCTTCATGTGTGCGAGGAAGTGCTAAGAAAAGACAACAAAGGCCCCATTTGTTCACACTCAGTCTCTAGCTGTCATGTAATACTGCCCAAAACCACAGCTCCCTTTCCACATCCAGGTCCCATAGAACTTTCCATGGTTTACTCCAGACGCTTCACATGCCCTGATTCAATCCATTGACAGCACGTCAACCCCGGTATACCACATTGATCGAATTCACTCTATTCCTTGCCCGCCTTTCACCCTCCTGCATGTTCAGGCCCCGATCACTCAAAATCTTTTTCACTCAATCTTTCTACTCCAATTTGGTCTCCCACTTCTCCTCGTTCCCTCCACCTCCGACACATATATCCTCTTGGTCAATCTTTCCTCACTCATTCTCTCCATTTGCCCAAACCATTTCAAAACACCCTCTTCTGCTCTCTCAACCACGCTCTTTTTATTTCCACACATCTCTCTTACCCTTACATTACTTACTTGATCAAACCACCTCACACCACATATTGTCCTCAAACATCTCATTTCCAGCACATCCACCCTCCTGCACACAACTCTATCCACAGCCCACACCTCGCAACCATAAAACATTGTTGGAACCACTATTCCTTCAAACATACCCATTTTTGCTTTTGGAGATAATGTTCTCAACTTCCACACATTCTTCAAGGCTCCCAGGATTTTCGCTCCCTCCCCCATCCTATGATTCACTTCCGCTTCCATGGTTCCATCCACTGCCAGATCCACTCCCAGATATCTAAAACACTTTACTTCCTCCAGTTTTTCTCCATTCAAACTTACCTCCCAATTGACTTGACCCTCAACCCTACTGTACCTAATAACCTTGCTCTTATTCACATTTACTCTTAACTTTCTTCTTTCACACACTTTACCAAACTCAGTCACCAGCTTCTGCAGTTTCTCACATGAATCAGCCACCAGCACTGTATCATCAGCGAACAACAACTGACTCACTTCCCAAGCTCTCTCATCCACAACAGACTGCATACTTGCCCCTCTTTCCAAAACTCTTGCATTCATATCCCTAACAACCCCATCCATAAACAAATTAAACAATCATGGAGACATCACACACCCCTGTCGCAAACCTACATTCACTGAGAACCAATCACTTTCCTCTCTTCCTACATGTACACATGCCTTACGTCCTTTTCAAAAACTTTTCACTGCTTCTAACAACTTTCCTCCCACACCATATATTCTTAAAACCTTCCACAGAGGATCTCTATCAACTCTATCATATGCCTTCTCCAGATCCATAAATGCTACATACAAATCCATTTGCTTTTCTGAGTATTTCTCACATACATTCTTCAAAGCAAACACCTGATCCACACATCCTCTACCACTTCTGGAACCACACTGCTCTTCCTCAATCTGATGCTCTGTACATGCCTTCATCCTCTCAATCAATACCCTCCCATATAATTTACCAGGGATACTCAACAAACTTATACCTCTGTAATTTGAGCACTCACTCTCATCCCCTTTGTTTTTGTACAATTGCACTATGCAAACATTCTGCCAATCCTCAGGCACCTCACCATGAATCATACATACATTAAATAACCTTACCAACCAGTCAACAATACAGTCACCCCCTTTTTTAATAAATTCCACTGCAATACCATCCAAACCTACTGCCTTGCCGGCTTTCATCTTCCGCAAAGCTTTTACTACCTCTTCTCTGTTTACCAAATCATTTTCCCTAACCCTCTCACTTTGCACACCACCTCGACCAAAACACCCTATATCTGCCACTCTATCATCAAACACATTCAACAAACCTTCAAAATACTCACTCCATATCCTTCTCACATCACCACTACTTGTTATCACCTCCCCATTAGCCCCCTTCACTGAAGTTCCCATTTGCTCCCTTGTCTTACGCACTTTATTTACCTTTATTCTCCCTAAAATTTAATGATACTCTCTCACCCCAACTCTCATTTGCCCTCTTTTTCACCTCTTGCACCTTTCTCTTGACCTCCTGTCTCTTTCTTTTATACATCTCCCACTCGTTTGCATTTTTTCCCCTGCAAAAATCGTCCAAATGCCTCTCTCTTCTCTTTCACTAATAATCTTACTTCTCCATCCCATCACTCACTACCCTTTCTAATCAACCCACCTCCCACGCTTCTCATGCCACAAGCATCTTTCGCGCAAGCCATAACTGCTTCCCTAAATACATCCCATTACTCCCCCACTCCCCTTACCTCCTTTGTTCTCACCTTTTTCAATTCTGTACTCAGTCTCTCCTGGTACTTCCTCACACAAGTCTCCTTCCCAAGCTCACTTACTCTCACCACCCTCTTCACCCCAACATTCTCTCTTCTTTTCTGTAAACCCATACAAATCTTCACCTTCGCCTCCACAAGATAATGATCACACATCCCTCCAGTTGCACCTCTCAGCACATTAACATCCAAAAGTCTCACTTTCACGCGCCTGTCAATCAAAACGTAATCCAATAACACTCTCTGGCCATCTCTCCTACTTACATACCTATACTTATGTATATCTCGCTTTTTAAACCAGGTATTCCCAATTACCAGTCCTTTTTCAGCACATAAATCTACAAGCTCTTCACCATTTCCATTTACAACACTGTACATCCCATGTATACCAATTATTCCCTCAACTGCCACATTCCTCATCTTTGCATTCAAATCACCCATCACTATGACCTGGTCTTGTGCATCAAAACCACTAACACACTCATTCAGCTGCTCCCAAAACACTTGCTTCTCATGATCTTTCTTCTCATGCCCAGGTGCATATGCACCAATAATCACCCATCTCTCTCCATCAATTTTCAGTTTTACCCATATCAATTTAGACTTTACTTTCTTAAGTTGTATCACATACTCCCACAACTCCTGTTTCAGGAATAGTGCTACTTCTTCCCTTGCTCTTGTCCTCTCACTAACCCCTGGCTTTACACCCAAGACATTCCCAAACCACTCTTCCCCTTCACCCTTCAGCTTCGTTTCACTCAGAGCCAAAATATGCAAGTTCCTTTCCTCAAACATACTACCCATCTCCTTTTTTTCACATCTTGGTTAAATCCACACACAATTAGACACCCCAATCTGAACCTTCGTGGAGGATGAGCACTCCCCGCTTGACTCCTTCCTCTGTTTCCCATTTTAGAAAGTTAAAATACAAGGAGGGGAGGATTTCTGGTCCCCCGCTCCCGTCCCCTCTAGTCGCCTTCTACGACATGTGAGGAATGCGTGGGTAGTATTCTATCTCCCCTATCCCCAGGGATATATATTATATTTTATTTTATTTTGCTCTGTCGCTGTCTCCCGCGTTTGTGAGGTAGCGCAAGGAAACAGACGAAAGAACTGGCCCAACCCACCCCCAAACACATGTATATACATACACATCCACACACACAAATATACATACCCATACATCTCAATGTACACATATATATACACACATAGACACCTACATATATACACATGCACACAATTCACACTGTCTGCCTTTATTCATTCCCATCGCCACCTCGCTACACATGGAATAACAACACCCTCATGTGTGCGAGGTAGCACTACAAAAAGACAAAAAAGGCCCCATTCGTTCACACTCAGCCTCTAGCTGTCATGCAATAATGCCCGAAACCACAGCTCCCTTTCCACGTCCAGGCCCCACAGAACTTTACATGGTTTACCCCAGACGCTTCACATGCCCTGATTCAATCCATTGACAGCACGTTGACCCCGGTATACCAAATCGCTCCAATTCACTCTATTCCTTCCCGCCTTTCACCCTCCTGCATGTTCAGGCCCCGATCACTCAAAATCTTTTTCACTCCATCTTTCCACCTCCAATTTGGTCTCCCACTTCTCTTCGTTCCCTCCACCTCCGACACATATATCCTCTTGGTCAATCTTTCCTCACTCATTCTCTCCATGTGCCCAAACCACTTCAAAACACCCTCTTCTGCTCTCTCAACCACGCTCTTTTTATTTCCACACATCTCTCTCACCCTTACATTACTTACTCGATCAGACCACCTCACACTACATTTTGTCCTCAAACATCTCATTTCCAGCACATCCACCCTCTTGCGCACAACTCTATCCATAGCCCACGCCTCACAACCATACAACATTGTTGGAACCACTATTCCTTCAAACATACCCATTTTTAATTTCGGAGATAATGTTCTCGAATTCCATACATTCTTCAAGGCTCCCAGGATTTTCGCCCCCTCCTCCACCCTATGATTCACTTCCGCTTCCATGGTTCCATCTGCTGCCAGATCCACTCCCAGATATCTAAAACAGTTTTTCTCCATTCAAACTTACCTCCCAATTAACTTGACCCTCAACCCTACTGTACCTAATAAACCTTGCTCTTATTCACATTTACTCTTAACTTTCTTCTTTCACACACTTTACCAAACTCAGTCACCAGCTTCTGCAGTTTCTCACATGAATCAGCCACCAGCGCTGTATCATCAGCGAACAACAACTGACTCACTTCGTAAGCTCTCTCATCCACAACAGACTTCATACTTGCCCCTCTTTCCAAAACTTTTGCATTCACCTCCCTAACAACCCCATCTATAAACAAATCAAACAACCATGGAGACATCACACACCTCTGCAGCAAACCTACATTCACTGAGAACCAATCACTTTCCTCTCTTCCTACACGTACACATGCCTTACATCCTCGATAAAAACTTTTCACTGCTTCTAACAACTTGCCTCCCACACCATATATTCTTAGTACCTTCCACAGAGCATCTCTATCAACTCTATCATATGCCTTCTCCAGATCCATAAATGCTACATACAAATCCATTTGCTTTTCAAAGTATTTCTCACATACATTCTTCAAAGCAAACACCTGATCCACACATCCTCTACCACTTCTGAAACCACACTGCTCTTCCCCAATCTGATGCTCTGTACATGCCTTCACCCTCTCAATCAATACCCTCCCATATAATTTACAAGGAATACTCAACAAACTTATACCTCTGTAATTTGAGCACTCACTCTTATCCCCTTTGCCTTTGTACAATGGCACTATGCAAGCATTCCGCCAATCCTCAGGCACCTCACCATGAATCATACATACATTAAATAACCTTACCAACCAGGCAACAATACAGTCACCCCTTTTTTTAATAAATTCCACTGCAATACCATCCAAACCTCCTGCCTTGCCAGCTTTCATCTTCTGCAAAGCTTTTACTACCTCTTCTCTCTTTACCAAATCATTTTCCCTAACCCTCTCACTTTGCACACCACCTCGACCAAAACACCTTATATCTGCCACTCTATCACCAAACACATTCAACAAACTTTCAAAATACTCACTCCATCTCCTTCTCACATCACCACTACTTGTTATCACCTCCCCATTAGCCCCCTTCACTGAAGTTCCCATTTGCTCCCTTGTCTTATGCACTTTATTTACCTCCTTCTAGGTCATCTTTTTATTCTCCCTAAAATTTAATGATACTCTCTCACCCCAACTCTCATTTGCTCTCTTTTTCACCTCTTGCACCTTTCTCTTGACCCCCTGTCTCTTTCTTTTATACATCTCCCACTCGTTTGCATTTTTTCCCTGCAAAAATCGTCCAAATGCCTCTCTCTTCTCTTTCACTAATAATCTTACTTCTTCATCCCACCACTCACTACCCTTTCTAATCAACCTACCTCCCATGCTTCTCATGCCACAAGCATCTTTTGCGTAAGCCATCACTGCTTCCCTAAATACATCCCATTCCTCCCCCACTCCCCTTACCTCCTTTGTTCTCACCTTTTTCCATTCTGTACTCAGTCTCTCCTGGTACTTCCTCACACAAGTCTCCTTCCCAAGCTCACTTACTCTCACCATCCTCTTCACCCCAACATTCTCTCATCTTTTCTGAAAACCCATACAAATCTTCACCTTCGCCTCCACAAGATAATGATCAGACATCCCTCCAGTTGCACCTCTCAGCACATTAACATCCAAAAGTGAGTGGATGGGCCATTTATTCGTTTGTTTCCTGGTGCTACCTCACTGACATTGGAAAGAGCAATTATGGATGATATATTATTCATTATACTTAGTCGCTCTTTCTCGCATAAGCGAGGTAGCACAAGGAAAGAGGCGAAGAATGGTCCAACCACTCATATACATATATATATATGTATATATATATATATATATATATATATATATACATATATATATATATATATATATATAGAGTTTTGGAAAGAGGGGCAAGTATGAAGTCTGTTGTGGATGAGAGAGCTTGGGAAGTGAGTCAGTTGTTGTTCGCTGATGATACAGCGCTGGTGGCTGATTCATGTGAGAAACTGGGTGACTGAGTTTGGTAAAGTGTGTGAAAGAAGAAAGTTGAGAGTAAATGTAAATAAGAGCAAGGTTATTAGGTACAGTAGGGTTGAGGGTCAAGTCAATTGGGAGGTAAGTTTGAATGGAGAAAAACTGGAGGACGTAAAGTGTTTTAGATATCTGGGAGTGGATCTGGCAGCGGATGGAACCATGGAAGCAGAAGTGGATCATAGGGTGGGGGAGGGGGCGAAAATCCTGGGAGCCTTGAAGAATGTGTGGAAGTCGAGAACATTATCTCGGAAAGCAAAAATGGGTATGTTTGAAGGAATAGTGGTTCCAACAATGTTGTATGGTTGCGAGGCATGGGCTATGGATAGAGTTGTGCGCAGGAGGGTGGATGTGCTGGAAATGAGATGTTTGAGGACAATGTGTGGTGTGAGGTGGTTTGATCGAGTAAGTAACGTAAGGGTAAGAGAGATGTGTGGAAATAAAAAGAGCATGGTTGAGAGAGCAGAGGAGGGTGTTTTGAAATGGTTTGGGCACATGGAGAGAATGAGTGAGGAAAGATTGACCAAGAGGATATATGTGTCGGAGGTGGAGGGAACGAGGAGAAGTGGGGGACCAAATTGGAGGTGGAAAGATGGAGTGAAAAAGATTTTGTGTGATCGGGGCCTGAACATGCAGGAGGGTGAAAGGAGGGCAAGGAATAGAGTGAATTGGATCGATGTGGTATACCGGGGTTGACGTGTGGTCAGTGGATTGAATCAGGGCATGTGAAGCGTCTGGGGTAAACCATGGAAAGCTGTGTAAGTATGTATATATATATATATATATATATATATATATATATATATATATATATAACATATATGTACATAAACACCCATATATATAACATATACATACAAAGACACATATTTATATACAAATGCACATATTCATACCTGTAGCCTTCATCCATTTCCATCACTACCCCACCACACAGGAATAGCATTCTCTCTCTCTCTCTCTTTCTCTCTTCCCCCCCCCCCCCCTCACCCTCCCTGTGTGTCATAAAAGGTGACTAAATGGGGAGGGAGTGGGGGGCTGGAAATCCTCCCCTCTAGGTTTTACTTTTCCAAAGGAAGGAACAAAAAAGGGGGCCAAGTAAGGATTTTATAAGGCTCAGTCCTCTCTTCTTAACACTACCTCGCTAATGCCCCACAAAACTTTCGATGGTCTACCCCAGATGCTTCTCATGCTTTGGTTCAATCCATTTACAGCACATCGACCCCAGTATACCACATCATTCCAATTCACTCTATTCCTTGCACGCCTTTCACCCTCCTGTATGTTCAGGCACCGATTGCTCAAAATCTTTTTCACTCCATCCTTCCACCTACAATTTGGTCTCCTGCTTCTCCTTCTTCCCTCCACCTCTGACACATATATCCTCTTTGTCAATCTTTTCTCATTCATTCCCTCCATGTGTATAAACCATTTCATATATGTGCATATATGTGTTGATCCCTGGGGATAGGGGATTAAGAATACTTCCCACGTATTCCCTGCGTGTCGTAGAAGGCGACTAAAAGGGGAGGGAGCGGGGGGCTGGAAATCCTCCCCTCTCGTGTTTTTTTTTTTTTTTTTTTTTTTTTTTCCAAAAGAAGGAACAGAGAATTGGGCCAGGTGAGGGTATTCCCTCAAAGGCCCAGTCCTCTGTTCTTAACGCTACCTCGCTAATGTGGGAAATGGCGAATAGTTTGAAAGAAAGAAAAAGAAAGAAATGTGTATGATAGTGGAAGGGTCTTTCTTCATCTATTTCCTGGCACTACCTCATTAACACAGGAAACAGCAATCAATTATAATGATAACAAAATAATACCTCTGTTAATCTAATCAGTGATTCCAACTGTCTTGTTGTGATGGGTGTTGAATTAGTGCTCTGGTGACGGTGTCTAAGGTCCAGATAAAAATGCTGAAGAATCTTTGCTGCTCCAGTTGTAAGCCTTGGGTGCACATATTTTCTTGCATAACATATGTACTTCCGCATAAGTTGATGAGGTATGGGGTCAAACGGCTCACCGCTGCGATACTTGAGATATTCACTAGAGAACAAAATTATGAATTAGTAAAACAATTTCTATCATTCTAAAAATATATATCTATGTTAAAATGCTATTTTTTTTCATTCAAAGCAAGTTGTTGTTTGCAGAATCTTTCTTAAACAGGACACCATACATCTCATTCCTTTATTTGCTATCTTCTGAGCACTTTGAGGTAGAATCACTTCCTGAGATTACCAGATTATCTCATCATGTCAGCTGATCTGTATTGGTGTCCCATATATGTGCCTGTACACACTCAGGATAGAAAAATTTTCCCACCAAAACCAAGGACAAAAATTGCATATGGGAACACAAAGTAGCAACATACCATAATTAAGCCCTCCTGCAGAGTTTCCTAAAACTATGAAACCACAAGCATCACTTCAGAGTGACCAATGGGGATTTCAGTTTTCCATTTCAACTACAAAACAGGATAAGAAAAACTTGCTTACCCTGAAGTAAATTAGTAAAATGAGTATGATAACCCATTCTTCAAAACTGCTGCTCTCCCCTCTTGAACTACTGGGTTATTCATGACTACAGCTTAATGAGTAGGCAAATGTTTCAAAAGAAGAGGTCCCTTTCCATTTCACAAGGAGAAAAACTTGACTTAGATCTAATCAGAGCTAAACTATCACATATTTATAACACAGGTCTGGAACTGAACACTGTAGGTGCAAAGAAAATAACTCAGAATTATTTCAAAGTTACATCCACAGCACTGATGTCTAATAAAGACTGATTCATCTCACTTATGAAATTATGAAGAATTCAACCATAAATCGGCAAAATATGATAGCACACGTCTCACTTCATGTGGGTTCAGTTTGGAGATTTTGCATGTATGTGGCTAATCTCTTTCTAAGTTTGTCTCACTAGCATTATATGTATTCCCGAGGAATATACAGCTGCAACTTTACTAACTCTCATCATTTCTGATGAGGAGGCATCAGCTTTTGCTCATCTTATGCAAACTACCATTAAGAGATCACAGTCACTTGCTCAATGCAAGCCTAACCTAAGCTGTCATCAACCCACTCACTTCCAGCTGCTCAGAGCTTAATTTTCTTGGATCATGCAATGGCAAGACATATCAAGTGTTGCTGTTGTCAGCTTGTTCTTTCATGGATCAGTATACTTTTTCTTTCTTTTTATCTATTAATTAGTTTATAATGAATGATGTATTAAACCCAGCATAAGATTTCCTGCCTCAATGGAAACAATTTACCCTGCTCCCATGTGGAATGCAGCCTTAAACTGTCCCTGGCCACTGTGCCAAATCATGGGTCATACCCAAACAATTTACACATTCAGACATCTATTTTTTCACTACTGGCAAATGGTAGCCCATTCATCATCTCTCATCTAGCAATGAGAGCTGGTGAACCACCAGTTTAACCAGTTTAACTCTGCCCACAGTGCCAAAAAGCCATCACTAAAAGGAACTATTCCATCAGATGCTCAAAATGCACTCAATGGTACCATCGTCACTGTGCTTCACTGTCAAACATAGAAGACTACTCAGAGCAATGGACAAACAGCAACCACTCTGTCAATAATTCCAGGAAACAGGAAAAGAAAGGCCACAGCTGCTGACATCCATACACATGCTGTCATGTGTAATGCACCAAAACCACAGTTCCCTCTCCCACATCCAAGCCCAATGTATCTTACCATGGTTTACCCCAGATGTTTTACATGCCCTGGTTCAGTCCATTGATGGCAAATTGACCCCAATATACCACATCATTCCAATTAACTTGCCTTTCACCCTCCTGCATGTTCAGGCCCTGATCACTTAAAATCTTTTCCACTCCATCCTTGCATCTCCAATTTGGTCTTCCACTTCTTGTTCCCTCCAATTCTGACACATATATCCTCTTTGTCAAACTTTCCTTGCTCATTCTCTACATATGTCCAAACCATTTCAGCACCCTCTTCTGCTCTCTCAACTATGCTCTTTTTATTTCCACACATCTCTCCTACCTTTCAAACCATCTCACACTACATATTGTCCAAAAGCATTTCATTTCCAATACACCCACCTGCCTCTGCTCAATTCTGTCTACAGCCCATGCCTCATGACCATATAATATTGCTGGAACTATTATTCATTCATACATACCCATTTTGGCTCTCCGAAATAACTTTTTACAAGCATCTTCATCACTCACAGAGTTCAAATCTCCTCCGCACAACCCTATCTATAGCACATGCCTCGCAACTATATAACATTAATGGAACCACTATTCTTTCAAACATACCCATTTCTGCTTTCTGAGATAACGTTCTCGCCTTCTACTCATTCTTCAACGCTCCTAGAACCTTCAGCCCCTTCCCCAACCTGTGATTCACTTCTGCTTCCATAATTCCATCTGCTGCTAAATCCACTCTCAGATTTCTAAAACACTTCACTTCCTCCAGTTTTTCTCCATTCAAACTTACCTCAGCTTTCTTCTTTCACACACTCCTTATCACTCAAAATCTTTTTCATTCCATCTTTCCACCTCCAATTTGGTCTCCCACTTAGCCTAGTTTCCTCCACTTCTAACACATATATCCTCTTTGTCAATCTATCCTCACTCATTCTCTCCACGTGACCAAACTATTTCAATACACCCTCTTCTGCTCTCTCATCCACACCCTTTTTAATACCACACCTCTCTCTTACCCTTTCAATACTTACTTGATCAAACCACCTCATACCACATACTGTCTTCAAACATTTCATTTCCAACATATCCAATCTCCTCTGCACAACCCTATCTATAGCACATGCCTCGCAACTATATAACATTAATGGAACCACTATTCTTTCAAACATACCCATTTCTGCTTTCTGAGATAACGTTCTCGCCTTCTACTCGTTCTTCAACGCTCCTAGAACCTTAAGCCCCTTCCCCACCCTGTGACTCACTTCCGCTTCCATGATTCCATCCGCTGCTAAATCCACTCTCAGATATCTAAAACACTTCACTTCCTCCAGTTTTTCTCCATTCAAACTTACCTCAGCTTTCTTCTTTCACACACTTTACCAAACTCAGTCACCAACTTCTGCAGTTTCTCATCAGAATCAGTCACCAGTGCTGTATCATCAGCGAGCAGTTGACTCACTAACCAAGCCCTCTCATCCATAACAGACTACATACTTGCCACTCCCTCCAAAACTCTTGCATTCATCTCCCTAAAAACCCCATCCATAAACAAATTAAAACAAAAATGGAGAAGACATCACGCACACCTGCTACAAACCGACATTCACTGAGAACCAATCATTATCCTCGCTTCCTACTTGTACACATGCCGTACATCCTTGATAAAAACTTTTTACTGCTTCTAGCAACTTACCCCACACCATATACTCTTAATACTTTCCACAGAGCATCTCTATCAACTCTTTATCATATGCCTTCTCCCGATCCATAAATTCTACATACAAATCCATTTGCTTTTCTAAGTATTTCTCACATACATTCTTCAACGCAAACACCTGATCCACACATCCTCTACCACTTCTGAATAAACACTGCTCTTCCCCAATCTGATGCTCTGTACATGCCTTTACCCTCTCAATCGATACCCTCCCATATAATTTCCCAGGAATACTCAACATACTTATACCTCTGTAATGTGAACACTCACCCTTATCTCCTTTGCTTCTGTACAATGGTACTATGCATGCATTCCACTAATCCTCAGGCACTTCACCATGAACCATACATACACTGGATATCTTTAACGACCAGCCAACAACACAGTCATCTCCTTTTTTAATAAATTTCACTGTAATACCATGCAAACCCACCGCCTTGCCTTGCTTTAATCTTCCGCAAAGCTTTCTCGACCTCTTCTCTGTTTGCCAAACCATTCTCCCTAACCCTTACACTTTGCACACCACCTAGACCCAAACACCCTATATCTGCCACTATATCATCAAACACACTTAACAAAATTTCCATCTCCTCACTTCATCACTACTTATTATCACCACCCCGTTAGCCCCCATTACCGAAGTTCCCGTTTGTTCCCTTGTCTTACGCATTATATTTACCTCCTTCCAAAAATCTTTTTTTTTTTTTTCATTTATCATACTTTGTTGATGTCTCCTGTGTTAGCGAGGTAGCACATGGAAACAGACAAAACAATGGCCCAACCAACCCACATTCACATGTATATACATAAACGCCCACACGAGCACATATACATACCTATGCATTTCAATGTATACATACATATACATACACAGACATATACACATATACACACGTACATATTCGAATATACATGCTGCCTCCATCCATTCCTAACGCCACCCAATCACACATGAAATGGCAGCCCCCTACCCCAATGTGGACGCGAGGTAGTGCTAGGAAAAGACAACAAAGACCACATTTGCTCACACTCAGTCTCTAGCTGTCATGTATAATGCACCGAAACCACAGCTCCCTTTCCACATCCAGGCCCCACAGAACTCTCCGTGGTTTACCCCAGACACTTCACATGCCCTAGTTCAATCCATTGACAGCACGTCGACCCCGGTATACCACATCGTTCCAATTCACTCTATTCCTTGCAGCCTTTCACCCTCCTGCATGTTCAGGCTCCGATTACTCAAAATCTTTTTCACTCCATCTTTCCACCTCCAACTTGGTCTCCCACTTCTCCTCGTTCCCTCCACCTCTGACACATACATCCTCTTGGTCAATCTTTCCTCACTCATTCTCTCCATGTGATCAAACCATTTCAAAACACCCTCTTCTGCTCTCTCAACCACACTCTTTTTATTACCACACATCTCTCTTACCTTATTATTACTTACTCGATCAAACCACCTCACACCACATATTGTCCTCAAACATCTCATTTCCAGCACATCCACCCTCCTCCACACAATTCTATCTAAAGCCCAAGCCTTGCAACCATATAACATTGTTGGAACCACGATTCCTTCAAACTTCAAACATGCCCAATTTTGATTTCCGAGATAATGTTCTCGACTTCCACACATTCTTCAACGCTCCCAGAACTTTTGCCCCTTCCCCCACCCTATGATTCACTTCCGCTTCCATGCTTCCATCCACTGCCAAATCCACACCCAGATATCTAAAACACTTCACTTCCTCCAGTTTTCTACCTACAAACTTACCTCCCAATTGACTTTTCCTCAACCCCACTGGTACTTAATAAATTTCTCTTATATCACATTTCCTCTCAGCTTTCGTCTTCAACACTTATCAAACTCAGTTACCAGCTTTCTACAGTTTCTCACACAAATCAGCCACCAGCACTGAAATCATAAGCGAACAACAACTGACCTCACTTACCAACTCCTCTCATCCACAAACGACCTGAATACTTTGCCCATCTTTTCCAATACTCTTGCATCACCCCCTAACATCCCATCCATAAACAAATTCAACAACCATGGAGACATCACCCCAACCCCTCCGCAAAACCAATATTCACTGAGAAAACAAAGACTTGCCTCTCTTACCTAACTCCTACCCAAGCCTTTACTTCCTCGATATCAA